>NW_016205690.1:0-2167 GCF_001687245.7 Rhagoletis zephyria
ACCCGGGTAGCTCATTACCCGGGTGAAATCATCAGCCCTAGTACATATGCATATGCTTAAGGTTTTTTACGTCTTTTTTCTATGTAGATTATTTTCTTTTATTTTTATTTTTAATTCGATAAAAATATCGACAACGAAATCAATGAAAATATCGATCACGAAATCAATCAAAATATCTAACAAAATCTATACAAATATCGATAATAAAGTCGACAAAAAATATCGATAACAAAATCTATACAAATATCGATAACAAAGCCGACAAAAAGTATCGATAACAAATTCGATAAAAAATATTGATATCAAAATCGATTTAAAATATCGATAACAAAATCAATAAAAAAATATCGTTAGCAAAATCAACAAAAATATCGGTACCAAATCGAGAAAAAACATCGATAACAAAATCGACAAAAATATCGATAACAAAATCGACAAAAGTATCGACATCAAAAAAATTTTTTATCAATAACAAAGTTATCAATTATAATATCGATAAGTCCCGAGAATCCCAAAAATCCCGAAATAGCTCCCAGGTTAAGTCTCTGTGTATTTCTACCTTTGCCTTTATCCTTTTCTTCATCTATGTATGTACGTATGTACTCACCTTTACTTTCATTCTTGTATTGGTCTTTATCTAAGTCTTATTCTATAACCTTTTTTGTCCCAATCATTTCCGTGTGCAATTTCCGTTGAATTTGCCAATTTACTCCCAACCAACTAACCGCCGCTAAAGAAGTTTCACTTATATATGTAGGTTATACTTAGCAAGGCGTCATAAAACCAGTTTTTACAAAAATGTAAATTTTATTGCGGACATCGGTAGAATACCCATCCCGGGAATAAAGGTAAAAAAATTATGATTTTATTGTCGATTTCCGCAGAACATCCCTTCCTTAACAACATTTGTTTCGCGACTTTTTTTTAGAATCGAAGAATCTTCTGGAAATGGGCGTGGCAATTTTGGGACCAAAGTTAAATTAAAAAAAAAAAAATAGATTATTTTATTTTTATTTTTTTATTTTTTGGTATTTTATGGACTTACATATACTACATTCAACAATTTTATTGAGCTTGAGGCTGTTTCTAATGAAAAAATGTTGTGGATTTTATTTATTTATATTTTCCATTATTATAAATTTTTCTTATTTAAAAAAAAAAAAAAAACAAATAGTACATTCAACAGAAAAACCACAAGAATCAAAGAAACAAATTCTCAAAAATCAACGGTAATTTTTAACGACTAAAAACTTGCACATTATTACGCTAAAATTTAATGGGCTACAAAACTGCATACTCAAAATTTAATCCAAGAAATCGAATTGAAAAATTGATAATTTCTATGAAAATATCCTGCATTTTCCCGAGTCAATAATAAAAAACAATACGAAAAATGTTGGTATGTAAAATATAAATAAATAAAATCGTCAAAATGTTAGGATAGCTTAGTAAATCTTAGAGTACTTTGGAAATATTTTTCTCCCTCCTGACGATTTCCAATGGTATGACAATTAGTGGCAGTTATGTACATTTATACTAACAGTACATATGTTCTTACGTATACATATATATATAAGTCCTAATCTGCTTTCCATTTGCCCCACCCTGAACGACATTTAATTTTCGTCTACAAAACTCCGCCATGTGGAGCATCAATTAATTAGAAAGCACAACGGAATCACACAAAAATCGAAACGCACTTGCATGCTGGCCATAAATTATACCATTTGCTATATATATGTACATATGTATGTATATCCATTTTAAGCCGATGCTGTGCTACTACTACTGCCAATAACATTCCGATGGAGTAGAAAAGAATAGCGAAAGCCAAACCCTGCAAGACATTGCTGAGCACTTTAGGCAAAAATTCTCACACATTTACACTTTTGTTTTTGTAGTACGGCATAAATGAGTAGTTTGACTATTAGTACTGAGGACTTTCTGATGACAACATTGAGGGGAAAGTACTCAATTTTTTCCCATGGCCTGAACGAAAATGAGGACTTTGATAAGCACTTTTGTGATTAGGGATAATGATAATATGAGTACTCATATGATACTCAGCTGTCTTGTAGGGAAGTACATTAAATCATTTGGCATTTAAGTATGTATGTGTGTAAATATATTTACTGCCGCTGCTGTACATCTACTCGTTTAAGGGTCA
>NW_016205691.1:0-2167 GCF_001687245.7 Rhagoletis zephyria
ACAAATTTGTTTGATGATTTTTTTCTGTAACACTCAATATATTAAATATTCATCATACTTTACTCTAGTAACTATAAATTTGTTGGGTTATTTATAATACTTTTTTGGACTCCAAAAATGGATACTACTGATTTTTTCAAAATACTGCATTTACCTGAAATTTACCAGAGCTTCTCCTCCGATTGTTGGCGTGCGCCTTGATCTGGTTACACACAGGGGAGGGACCTACTGTTTTAAACCGACTCCGAACGGCAATGGTATTTTTATGAGAAGCTGGCTTTCATGGCAGAAATACACTTGAAGGTTTGCCATTGCCTACCGAGGCAACAAAAAAAAAACTTTTTTCAATATTTCTTTTCTTGGGATGTTGCGGCCGCCACTCCATTAAATTTTAGAACGAGGCTGAGTATTTGCGTTGATTTTTGACAATTTCCTTTTTTATCGACGGCGTTATTACATATTTCATACATATGCGCACTTATATACAAACACTTGCGGTCAACTAATTAGAAACGAAATTCAAAATGATTTTGTTTGCAACTTATGTTTATTTATTTACATATATATAATAATTTACATATAAAATATAATTCAATTTATAACCGAAACCACATCAATAAAAGTTTCAAAGCTTGCACAAAAAAAAATAATAATAATAAAACTTCAAAAAATGTTCATCAAAATTTTTAATCAGAATATGTATTTTGAAATTTTTCGAGTATGCAGTTTTGTAGCCCATTCATTTGAGTCCAATAATATGCAAGTTTCAAGTCGGTAAAATTTACCGTTGATTCTTTAGATTTTTTTTTTTGTGGAGGGTGTTGCGGATTTTCTTTTACATACATATATAAAAATTGATTTTTATTATGCGTTACAAAACTAAGTACCCGAAAGTATTTGTTGAGGTTTGATATTATTTTTTGAAATATGTGCAAGCTTTCAAACTTTTATTTACGTGGTTTCTGTTATAGAATGAGTTATATTTTAAATGAAAATTATTAAAAATAAATAAACATAAGTTGCAAACAAAATAGTTTTGAATTTCGTTTCTAATAGTTGACCGCAGGTACCAGAATTATCGAAATTTGTCGACTGGAACCATCAAAATTAACCGAGTTATCTAAATTTGTAGACGCATGCAAAGTTTATCGAGTTATGAGTTATCGAAATTTATCGAGCCCTATAAACGCATAGTTGTCAAAATTTATCAAGCTATCGAATTTTGTTGAGTTAACGGATTTTAGTATATTTGAAATTCATCGAATTATCGATATGCATAAAATTGTTGAAATTTATCGATAACTGGAACGATCGGCTTAATTCTAAGTCCTGCCTAAGTCCTCCAAAGACCTTCAAAAATATAAAAAAGCGACGTGTAGTCACGTACTAGTTCCAAAACCCTCCAAAGCTCTTAAAAACTCTCTTACAAAATCGGAAATAATAACAACAGTAATAGTAGATAATTAAAATTATTATTAAAAGCTTAAGATTTTAAGACACTCAACAAGCCTTGTGAATCTCATTAAAAATTGTCATAAATGCTGGAACTAAATTTACAGTAGATTTTTTTTTGAACAAGGACTACGGGCCAATCACTTTAATCCTAGTTTAAAAAGTTAAATTGAATCAAGTTAGGGGACTTTCTATTCTTCTCAATCGCTATATCTATAAATTATTTTGTTCCTTTTAATTCTTGTTGTAACAAAAGCGTGGATTTAGTTTTTTTAAACTAGAATTTTATTTGCTACTTTTTAGTTTTTTGAAATCCTGCAATCAATATTATTCTGTCTGTATATTTCTCATTCTACCTAATTCTCTCAATGCATCGTTATGGCATGGCTTCTTTCCAGTCAGTTTCGAGCTAACCAATTCCTCTATCCGAAGTCGTTATAGCGATCTAACTCTACTAAGAGCGACAAAGGCTTGACCATTTGCGAATACCTTCGATCCCAACAGGTGTAGTCCACAGTACTTACATACATTGCATTGATGCCCATGATAGTATAACTGGCAGCATTCTGCTTTCAGCGGTTCCATAACTTAACTTTGCCGGAATCTGTATTGACTTTGGCTGTATTACATGTATGCCTTCATATCCAAATTTTACACGTATGGATGGTATACCTCTCTGAACTTGGCAGGACAACTTTTTCTCAAAGCAAAAATT
>NW_016205692.1:0-2167 GCF_001687245.7 Rhagoletis zephyria
ATAAGGCATTCTTCAACCAAATTTTGAGGTAGGGAGTTCTTGAAAAGTTTTCTGAGATAGAGCGTTTTCCAACTGGCTGCCGGGATAGATCGACTAGCCACTCAGGTGACGATATACAGCGTTTTTTTTTAAATATTGCCAGATTTTATTAAATTGGAATGCTGACAGACATGAATTCACAAATTGGTCTGCTTAAGAGTTAAAAGGCGCAGTCATTGCAGTAAAAAGCCTTTTGTTACTCTTTTTATAAAGCTTTCCCTACAAATGATAAATATTTCACTACTGACCGTATCAAGAATACCTAGAAAAGAGCTAATTCCTCAGAAACTGCCAAAAATCGCAGTATGAAATTGTTGAAAAAATGTCAAACTCAGTCTTAAAATTTCAAAACGCTCAATCAATTTCGAAAAAAAGCTGTCAAAAGTATGTATTTGCCTTTTAAAAAAATTTAGCAAAAAATGAAAGTTATGTACAGTAAAAGTACTTACTTTTTTAATTTACTAGTTTTTTAAATAATTATTAATTTAAATATGGTTGTTCGAAAATAAATAGCTAAATAACCAGCCTAAAAAATCGATTTGACCATTTTCTAAGCAGTTGTCGTTAATTTTTTTTACAAAGAAAAGTACACCGTTATTTGCTTTGAAGTGTTCTTTATAAAATTCGAAGGACAAAAATGTTATTTTTGTAAGTACGAAAAACTGCTTTTTGCCAAAAACCGATACGCGTTCTGTTTAATAGCTATTAAATAACGGGTGATCTTTTAAGAGCTTGATACCTTTTTTTTTAAAAAAAACGCATAAAATTTGCAAAATCTCATCGGTTCTTTATTTGAAACGTTAGATTGGTCCATGACATTTACTTTTTGAAGATAATTTCATTTAAATGTTGACCGCGGCTGCGTCTTAGGTGGTCCANCGAACCGAACACTGATTTTGGTAATAAAATTCAATGATTTGCAAGCGTTGCTCGTTAGTAAGTCTATTCATGATGAAATGTCAAAGCATACTGAGCATCTTTCTCTTTGACACCATGTCTGAAATCCCACGTGATCTGTCAAATACTAATGCATGAAAATCCTAACCTCAAAAAAATCACCCGTTACAATGAACACACCATCTAACTTATTTAAAAAAAAAAAAGTATCTAATGTGGAATTTCCAACTAGAGCAAGTATGTGAAGAACCTTATTCCTATCGTATTTCATCCGAACAAATAATATAAACACCCTAGAATACTTTACTATGTATGAAAAAAATTATTTTTACTTAATGTCATGGAAAAGGCATTAAAAGAATTGTGATGAGAAAAATAACCAAGTGTATATTACTACATGTAACTGAAAAAAACTCGCAGCAGTCATTTCCTCAGGAAAAATTGCATACAAGCCATAGTATCGTTTACTGTAGTTTTGATGAATATAAACGACTAACTGGAGTAGTGTAAATTGGCATGACTCTCATAGCATAAAACCTAAGCCTTCCACTTATAAGGATTGTTGATTGCAGCAGTGTAATTCCATTTATTACCTCCGATATTTCCTTTATCACGCACTTTAGTTTCCACTATCAGGATGATTGCTTTAAAATTTTAAAAGCCAAAAATTCTTCAGTTTTAATGTGAATTCTTGGCGAAACTCTGCTGCAATGCAGCGACACATTAAAAATCATTTAAAACCCCTCAGGTGCCCATACACATACAAGCGCCCACATAAAGTTTCTGCCAAAGAAAATTTTAAGCTGCCAAAATTCCTTCCTACCCTTCCCCAAAAAAAAAGAAATCCTAAAACAATCTGGCATTATAAAGAATACCATTTCAGTGTCATTCAAATGCTGCCGTGAAAATTTTCGCGCACTTGATTGCATTTCTTTGCAGCGCACTGCTAGCGGCATAGAGTTCTTAATGCAGTTTCACTTGGCACTTTTCCCATTAAATAGTGCAACAACACCAATGGATAACAACAACAATTGAAATACTTATGAGCAACTTTTCCAACACTTTAGGTGACGCTGACTTTTTTCATACAAATATGCTATGTATATATGTAGCTATGGTAGTGCTTGTATGCATGGTGGCTTGCTAATGTTTGCATGTACATACGTACTTATATATGTACATATGTAGGTGTGTTTGCTTAGCAGAGGCACGTCGAAAAGTTGAGTAAACC
>NW_016205693.1:0-2166 GCF_001687245.7 Rhagoletis zephyria
GCATAGTTAAGGTAGGAGTGAGCGAAGCGAGCTCGACTGAGCCCTTGTGTAAACTGATTTTTAGTTTTACGCGATTTCTGTTTTCTATTGCTATGAAGAGCAACGTCAAAAAGGTGTGCAGATAAAAAAGTGCCTTTGATAGACAAAAGTGCAGTTTTCTTACAACTGTTTTGCCTGATTGATTTTTGTCAGCAATCGATTTAATCACTAAGTTAACCTGTTAATCGGCAGCTGGCGTTTAGGTGCGTCGACAAAAACAATTGTACTGATGATTCAATTATAAATTGCGCAAAAAAATGCTTTGAAATTATGTGACCACTAGAACTGGCATTATTAATTCAAATAATTTTTCAGTCGCATTTGCATTGAAATTGATGCATTAAGAAGAAATCTTACAGTTGCTTAGGGGTCAGGAGAGTTGTGCACTGCTACCCAATTCACAACGAGCGCTATGGGCAACTGTTGCACAAATGCGATGATGGGGCAAATGCCCCACGTTCTGTCACACCAACTGCATAGAGTGCGGGTACANCTGTCACACTAACTGCATGATATGCGGGCTCAATAGACCTCAATTACCCACTCGTTGGCACCACAGAGTGCACCACTGGCAACACACAGTGAACAACAAGTGAATCTTTGTGAGAGAGAAAGGGCTTGGCCACTGGGAAGAAGGGCACTGCACAGCAGAAGCTTGAGCTGTTTGAGCAACACTTGCGTTTGTTTTGATTGTTTCACCACTGCTTTCAGCAGCAGCAACTGCAGCTACAACAACTTTTTTTCTGAGTTTATTTGCACAAAAAAAACTACGCAAAATGCCCAACTTTACCTTTGGATCAAGTGATGAGATGTACGACGAGGAGTTTGATTGCCTGTATAGGGAGGAGGTAAATCTGGAAAGCTCTGATGACGAAGAAGAGTACGACAATGAGGTGGAGACCATAGTGATAGACGAGGATGATTCGGCGACTGATTCACCTGATGCACCTGAAACTGCTGGTGACGACCAGCCAGAGCTTGGTGGTGGTGGTGGTGAGTGATTGATTGATTTATTTTGCAGAATACTAATACTACTTTTTGCAGCAGAGCTTCAGCACACGGAAGTGTCACCATCAGTGGTCAATCGGAAAGATGTTCTTCAAATTAGGAAAAAATCAAACTACAGCCGTAAACGAAAAACCGGAATCTACCAGTGCAAACAGTGCAACAGAAGCTACTCCCTTCCTTACTACCTCCGACAGCACCACCAGCTGGTGCACTCTGAAATCCGACCATTTCGGTGCCCCCTCTGTGCCCGAAATCCTTTAAATCCGCCAGTCACCTGAAGCACCACCGACTGGCGCACAGCGCCGAGCGGGATCATCGCTGTACAACCTGTAACGTCGCCTTCAAACAGGTCAGCCACCTGTATCGACACCAGCAAACGGTGCACCACAGCATCAGCAGCACCGACCCTAGAGCTAGGGCACACCAGTGCACCCTCTGCTCAAAATGCTTCACCCGACCGGAGCACCTAAAGCGGCATCAACTCCGCTTGCACGTCAAAGGCGTCCAGGTGATGGAGTACCGCTGTACAACCTGTTCCAGGGTGTTCAACAGGAGCAATGGCCTCACAAAGCACCAACGAGCGAACCCTAGTCACAGAAATGACAATTGAGTGAGCTACTTCTACAAATGTGCAACTTCAAGTTTACTTTCCACACAGGCAAAGTTTTATTTAATTTATCACAATGGCGACATTTTTAGTTTTGCTTGTTTAAAATGAGTGCCAGAAAAAGCAGCTGCCCGATGGCCAGAACTTTGTTAACATTTTGGAAGGTTTTGGAGAAACTACTGTAACAAAAGTGATTGGTGGCATTAGACCTCTTTATCTTCCACCGTACAGTTTTCTCGTTTTGTATAGTTTACCTTTGTACAGTTTACTTTATCATGCAGGGTTTTAAAAACCTTTTTGCAAAAAAATTTTTTAATTATTCCACCTTTTTACCGGCACTCGGAATTGTTGTCGTAAAGTGCTCGACACTAAATTTTCAATTTTGCAACGTTTTGATTCGGTTCTTTCTAGAGCACTTTTTCTGTTTGTTTTTTTGCAAAAATCATTGCCTACTTTTGCCTTTTGCCGTTTCTTCAACTCTCTCAGTTTTCTCCCCAACTGCCTACCTCTCC
>NW_016205694.1:0-2166 GCF_001687245.7 Rhagoletis zephyria
CTTATTCGCAGAAAAAAAGTTGAAATTTGTAGACCAGTGTTATTTGACATTATAGTGGAGAAATGTCAAAATCGCTTCTACCTTATTTAATATGCCTTGGTGAGGACCAATAAAGGCATATACAACATATGTGCTTTATTAAAGTGAATTATATTCTCTATCGAGTGACATCAAAATTTTCAAAATCCGTGAAAGGGGTTTTGAAAAATTTTGATTTAAAGAAATGCTTAATTTGAACTTTGACCGTTTATAACTCTTGTAGTTGTTGTTTCCAAAAAAAAAAAATATACCGCTACGATGACCTCAATCCATGCCCATATATATTTTTTTAATTTGAGAATTGTAGGTATTCTGCATTTATGCCTTCAGATTCTAAGGATAAAAATACGTATCTTTTGTTTGAAACTTTTTTCTCAGAAGCGCCGTTTTCAACCCCTAAATGACCTTCTCTTCAACTCGTCCTGGACTTCGAAAATGGGCGAATTATTTTTTGTTGGAAAACGAAAAAACACGAATTACCAAGTCGAGGCCTCTCTTTTTTTGGTGGTATTACCGATTTCGAACGGAAAGGGGTTGAACTGACCAGAAGTTAATTTTTTCTAAATAGGATTACGTATTTTCTCATCTCGAAATTTTATTTTGTAGGGAATATGACGCTCTTCCAGCAAATGAGCGATATGTAGTTTTGCAAAGTAAAATAAAATAAAATTTGATAAAATTAGTTCTGAACTCTAAATCGGGTTTTCCCTGCAGGGTATGAGCTCTCTTTTAATGTTTGTATTAGTAAAGTGAGCCCCAGTATAAGAAATTTTATTATGCTCTTCTTTTCGCTTCATACTGGCTCTGCATCGCTCGTCTAGCACTCAGTTTAGGCAAGCGAACTCCTAAGTGCAAAAGGCTCCTTTGACCACCTCTGTTATAGAGTACTAGCGGTATCCCGGTGTGCTTCTCTACACCAAATATTGAACAATTGATGAAAAATCCTGGAATTTTTCTATATGAAGATTTATCATTTGTTTTATTTCAAAATGTTTGATTCTTTATTTTTAATCTTAATCCAACACATTTGGATATACAAAATTTTTTGTTTTTCCATCTTGGGTATGAATAAATAAACAATTTGGAATGCCAACTCTTGAACAGGCCACGTATAGCTGTCCGTGCGAGAAGCACGGCTCCTCCAAATTCAATCTGCATACTTGAAGAGTTTGTCCTGGCGCCTTGTTGACGGACATGGCAAATGCTAGACGCACTGGGAATTGCAAACGCTTGAATTCAAACGTTATGTCTGTTTTTATCAGTGGAATACGTGGTATGAGCACAATTTCACCTTTCGCTTTCCCAGTCAGTATTGTTGCTTCAACTAAATTCGCCATCAATTTTTTTACTGCCAGTCTTGTTCCATTACACAGAGCATTTAAATTCCGTAGTAAAATAATTGATGAGCCGACCTTTAAATTCAAACAATGTGGTGGCATACCAGGCGGTTCCATTGAATTCAAAAATTCAACTGGATAAATCACTGCGTCATCTTGATTCATTGCGCTGTCAACAGATTTATATGTTGTCACTTCATATGGCAATTTTTCTAGAATTTGATAATTGATTGAATTGATATGCACATTTTTGGTGCCAGTATTGCGCGTTCTCTCAACCAATCGTGATACAGGTAATTTTGAGCAATATTTGGAAACACGCATTCAATAAATTTTTCTTTTAATTGGAGAATTTTACAAAAATTCTTCGGCAATGTGATCAAGCCATTTGTATTATCGATTCGAACTTTGCCATTTCCGATCTCTAACAATTGCTTGTGCAACTGAACACGCATGTTTATGTGTAATGTCAATTTTTGCACATATCGCCACGGAGGGGAAGACTTCAAGCATGCATTGATCTCATCTGCCGGTGTTGATCGTGGAGTCCAAAATAGAAAGACCGAATATCAATGTACACCACCTATTCGATAATACGATGAAACGACAGATATGTTGTGTTGTGGTGACTTTCATTCCATTGGTTCTACAAAATCCCTATTGAAAAACTTGCAGCGATTTTTATACTTGACTTAATTTATCCAAAGAAAGAAATAAAAACAGCACATTATAGCAACAATTTTCCACTACGTTTTGAAACTTTTCGTACGAAAAGTTTCAAAACGTAGTG
>NW_016205695.1:0-2166 GCF_001687245.7 Rhagoletis zephyria
GTGACTGCTATTGTGGAAGAGCATAGTGGCATATGTACGTGAACACCCGTCCCTTAGAGCCCTATCCAACGAGTGTGCTTTATACATATGTACAGCACAAAAAAAATGTGAACCTTCACTGAGTTCAAGTCGGCTAAAAAATCTAAAAAGTATTCGTTGAAGAATTAGTTGCGCGTTTGGCCAGGGCGGCACTGCAGCAGAGATAGCGTTCGATTTACTCTACTCTTCTCTGCAGCAGCAACATAAATCTTTGGTTGGATATTCCAACCTTTTTCCATGCGTGCCCATAAGGCAGTGTCCAGTTATTGTCCAAACTACTAAACTGAGAAAAGAGCGGTGGAGTAGATTGGGAACATTACATAGCTTTTCATCCACTTTTCGTGGTATTTGTCCGTAGTATGACAAGTGACAGTCTCTAAACTGAATTTTCCGGATGTTAGAGGTAGGTTGAGAGTCCTTCTACTAGCAACTTCGGTGCCAAGTTACATATACATATGTATGTATAGAGATAGATAGGCCTTTTTGGAGGAGCGGCAGCTATGCAGCTGTCACTGTGATGTTTAGTTCTATCTAAAAACGTAATAGTGGCCCGATAAGCAAAGTCTAATGGTGATTGCGTTTCAACAAAAAATGTTGCCTTCTTATCTTCCTATGGTTTGTGCGTAGAGAAAAGAAATCGGCACTAGGTTTAGTGTGAGTTCACCGGAGAGAATATCGCTGCCTATTTTTTTTTAGTTTCGAACCATCTGAATATATATAGTCGACACCCCGAATCTAGATCTGTGGCACCTTCCTATTTGTTCCCCTTTGGGATTCTTATGGAGAATTTGTTGTTTAAGCAGAGTAGAGGAGTATGTAGTAAAATCTGGTTTTTAGGATGTTTACGCCTCCGAATCTAAGGTCTCTCCACGGCTGGGTCCAATAAAGCTGGCAACACCACAACCAGTCTTCTGCCATAGAGATCCACCGTGGAAGATTACCCTAACGTTCCTTTTCAGAGGTCTAGATTATCTATGTGATATATAAATACATCTAAAATAATTGGTTCGTCCGAAAAAGGAATATTAGATTCAGTGCCAAAGATTATTGCACTGAAATTTTCATTTCAAAAGATGTTGCAATCCAATTCCTTCCCTTGACCTCGATAAGTTGTCAACACGTAAATGCTTGTTGTTATTCTTCACATTCTGCTGCTACTTTGTCGTTTGTGTTCTTTGCTTAAAATATTAGGAAAGTTTAAAAATACATGCATATGTCATCACTTCAAAATTGCAAAATACTGAGCTGCAACTTATGGCAATGGGTGAAGCAACTTGCACGTACGTATACATCTGCATATGTATGTAAATACATCCATACTATTAGAAGAAAGAATAGGCAATAAGCTCAAAGAGTATGCAATCTATATGTATATGTTTGCATTTTGGTACAGCTGCTGCGCCTGTATTGCCTTGCAACATCTGTATTTGCCATTGGGCTTACATCTATTCTATTCTTTGGTTTAGAATGATTTTAGGCGTAAAGCTATGCCCAGCTTAAAGAGTCATCATGCGTATGGTTAAAACAACAAAGGGCGCTAATGAGTTTGTAAGACAAGAACTCAATATAAAATATGTTTATGTAGTTTGCAAATATTTAGGGAAAAAAGTAAAATGCAAATATCTATTCAGCGCATTTTTGCTAATTTTTAACCATATTTAAATATAATCAGTGGTACATAAAGCTGTGAGTAGAATACCAAGAGTGTTGTAGTATAAGAGAGTTTTAAAAGAACAGCAGGTAGAATTGCGAATTGCATGCAAAGCACAATAATACGAACTCAGCAATTTATGCGAGTTGTGCCACCAATGTGGCATAAATGACCTGATACATATAGGTAAAATCGTACATATGTCATTTCGCATAAGAGGTAAATTGTTGCAGGAGAGCAAAATGGCGCTATTGTGAATGGATTCTGGGAAATAATGTACTTGGGGAAATATTTCTGCTATACATTCTCCCGCTCAAATTTGAAATCGCATGAAAAGCCAATTAGATCACCAAATGGTGTACTGAGCTAAAGTTCTGCACAATATTTTCTGCAACACATGGAACAGGCAGGTTCTGCAATTCATTTCATATTTTTGTGGAGGTTAGGTTTTGAAAAATTAAAGCATTAATTAAACC
>NW_016205696.1:0-2166 GCF_001687245.7 Rhagoletis zephyria
TTTTTTTTTCTTTTTTCTACGGAGATATGACCTGGGGCTCGGGAATCCCGGTATTAGATGCCTTAGCCACCACCAAGCAATACATTAATTTGACCGGGTTCCGCGTAATGTGGCTCCGCAAGTGGTAAATGTTTTATATGATTGCACGATTTTACGTGAACCGGCTTCAAAGGTAATTCTGGCGAGATAGATGGAATAATACCGGCTAGTGCCTGCACGTGGAAGCTTGGTTCGACAAATGCATGTAAGTCGATAATCATTCCCATCCATTCATTCATTCATTTATTGAAAATTTTATATTGCGATTCGCCCATTGGTCTGTAACCAATACAAATAGAAGCGACAAAAAGATTTAGGCGCTGAGCGGCTCTCTCTTTGATAGCACCCTGATCCTCCAGCGCACGAAGGCGAATAAGTTGTCCATGAACGTACGGTATGTCGACTAACGCTGTGGCGAGTAGTACGGTATGATTTGAACTAACTAAATCGTTAGCAGCAAACGAAACAGTCTGAAGTTTTAACGTCGGTTGAGATGAAGATGGATTGAAAATATTTGCAGTTGAATGCAATGTACTTTGCGATGGAGTTGATGTGTCGATATGTAAGAGATTATGGTGTTTGCCGCCACAAGTGAAACATGTTTTGTTACTAGTACACGCTGATTTACAGTATATTTTGCTTAGCTGCCCATCCTTCTTTGCTCGAAATCTTGTGCACTTAACCGAAGAAAGCACTTAATTAATTTTCTTTCCTATCTCAATGAGGAAGGTATTCGAATCCCTATAAAACAAAATAATGGAGGAGCACTTACCACGAAATTATTAAGCTACGCCCATGCTTTCAACTGTGATTTAGGATCCCAGTCACGTACATACATATGAGCTATTTGTTTGATGACAGGAGACACAGACATATGTATGAACATACATTCGTACACCAGAAAGCTTTGAAAACTCTTCTTGCTGATAAGGGATCCCACGCTTTTTCCTTTACTTTTTCTTTTACGCGAGTCTTATATGAACTAAATAATATGAGTACAAACACATATGTACATATGTTTGAATAATAAATTCGATATTTTATATTTCTCAATTGCTTTTATAACTTACAAGTAATTTTGTGTCACAACTTTATTCGTATACAAACAACTATATTATAACAACTTACTACTTAGAAATAAATGAATACAAATTTCATTTTAAATTAGAAATTCGACAACTGCATTGCAGTCCAGCGAAGGTTATGTGGATAATGTTCTTTTTGTTTGATATTATTTAAAAACATTCTAAATAAAAAGAAAACAATAAAATATTTTACTATTGACTAGGTAAAATTTGTTTCATTCATTTCATTGACTGGTTGAGTTCACATAAAATCGACAATAGTTATTTATTTAAAATATTACAAACTTATGTATAGTGTATTCACGTTACCATGTTTTGTAGCAGTCTAAGCTTAAAAACCTCAGAAAAACACGAACGTGTTCACATTAGGTTCGTTCAATAACATTGCCAGTAAGTACCCGTAGGCTGCAGCAAGAGCGTTAGCAGAGATAAAAATAAATAAGTAAAAATATACGAAAAAAATAAATAAATAAGAAGTAATTTTTAAGCAAAAAACCAAACCGTCTTCAACTCTCATATAATAATTTAAGATTATCGTTAATTTCTTCACGATCCAATTATCGGATTTAAACAAAATTAGTATGGAACCACCCTTGGTAACACCTTTCCGATGAAAGAAGGATTATCGAAATCGGTTAACGTTGTCCAAAGTTATGCAGTAATATACATAAAAAAAATATTCCGACGAACTGATAAAATTCTCCTTTTTGGGAAGTCGGTTAAAAAAGAAAGTGTCTGTGCCAGAAGCCTAGAACCCGTGCGCAATAGGTTGGCAGTCAGACAGGTATGTATCCATTTGACTGCATAAAAACATGAAAAAATACATACACACATATATACTTCAATTCATGATTCAATAGTAAAAGGCACCGTACAGTTTCCTAAGTAAAAACACTATCAGCTGATTACCAAAAGTTGCTGAGATCACCTGTTTTTTGGCATTTGCTCTTATCTTTTACAATTTCTTTCATTTCTATTACAATTTATTCCATTTCAATTACAATTTATTCAAACTACACACTGAACCAAAAACTAATCAAAA
>NW_016205697.1:0-2166 GCF_001687245.7 Rhagoletis zephyria
GTCGCTATGCCAAGGCGCGACACGCAGCGGTAAACAGCAACAACAACATATATACATATCGCTGAGCAGGGTGCGATAGCAGCGTAAAGCAAAAACCAACAGCTACAACTACCGTTATTAGAGTCTGATTGGGTAAGTATAAATGCGCGAAAATGAAAGATTATAAAGAAAAAATGCTAACGTCTTTCAAACGGAAAAGTTTTCCGAGCCGTTCGGACGTGGTTTTTAAGCGAATTTTTTTTCCTGACCTTATCGCGCGCCCTAAATCGACGAGATGTCCAGCATTCGCCGCTGCGTAGTCCGGGACTGCCCCATCACCAGCTTGGAGGCCAAACTGTATGGATGGCCACGGGATGAGAAGATGGCCCAGAAGTTGAGGCAAAACCTCCGGATTTCGCCAGACGCCCACATTGCCCCAACCAACACCTTCATTTGCGGCGCCCACTTTCGTCACTTCGCCGTTGGAGGCCAGCGACTGAAGCGTGGGGCGGTCCCAACCCTCAACCTTGGTAAGTTGTTTTCATTAAGTTTAGTGCATGAAGTTGATTAGTGAGTGCAGTGGACATATGTGTGTCCTACACGTATGTACGTATGTATGTATATATACAATACAATGAGTGCATTCCAAAATAGTAAATATGCATACATATGGGCTATTCCATGGTGCTGGTGAANTATGCATACATATGGGCTATTCCATGGTGCTGGTGAAAGTGATTTTGCTGTCAGCCATTGTTATTTCTGCTTGTTTGTGAAATGAGCAAACGTTTGTGACGACATTTATAAACGCGTTTTACTTAATTAATTAATTAATAATTGTATATTAAAGTATTACAAACGCATGCGAACCGTTTAAGGATAATATATTTGAGTAAATAAAAGTGATAAGTGTAGTGTTATAATAAAATATAGTATTGTGAGAGTGATAAATTTAGTTAAATAAGACCTCCATTAGTATCCCCACCGAGTTTCATAAAAAAATTCGGTATACTTTGCGAGGAATAGCAATTATTATTTTACGTGGAATAGCCCATGTGTATGTATTATGCTTGTTTGTGTGTGTACATATGTATGTCATTTGCTCCTTTGCGTGTGTTCCAAAATTTTACAGCCCTATTCTGTTGCCCTCACAAAAATCACCACACTCACTATTGTGAGGTGTCTGACTATTGTGAGGTTATCCCTATGCTGGCGTAAATTCAAAAGCTCATACGCTCACAATTGTCAGGAAATTTATGATGTACGAATGAGACCCTCACCAGAGAAAACCAGCCGATTTTTTTGAGCAATTGAATAATGTTTTGTTAATTTTCGTTCGCTATCAGTGTCTGTGTTAAGTTTTTTTTTTTTTTTTAAAAAAAGTATATTCAGTAATGGCGGAGTTATTGCTTATTTTTGCTGCAGTTTCGGAAGAGTTAGAGCAGGCATAAGATTTTATTTCCATACAAACTTATGCACCAAGTTGTGGATTGTAAACTATGTGAAGTACTGGTGTAATGCGATCAAGCATACATGTTGCAACCCTACAAATCACCTTATATGAATTCGCCTAAGGTAATAGATTACAAATATAAATTTACGATATTATGCAACCCTGTTGTATCGGCGAAAGCAGCTAACTTTATGTCTTTTAGTGAAAATAAAATTAGCGGCATTATTCCGCGTACCCTCAAATCGAACAGTCAAGTCTTGTTTTAATTTTATATTTGGGTAATTGCTGGCTACCAGCGTCAGGCCGGCAACAGAGCCGGTGGAGCACCAGGGCTCCGCGTGAAGTTGAGCGCCAGCAATTGCAGCAGCACTGCCTAATACGGCAGCACCGAGGGAGCGCTAGGGCTCCATGCAAGANGAGCCGGTGGAGCACCAGGGCTCCGCGTGAAGTTGAGCGCCAGCAATTGCAGCAGCACTGCCTAATACGGCAGCACCGAGGGAGCGCTAGGGCTCCATGCAAGAGCGAGCGTTGACCGGCAACAGAGCCGGTGGAGCACCAGGGCTCCGCGTGAAGTTGAGCGCCAGCAATTGCAGCAGCACTGCCTAATACGGCAGCACCGAGGGAGCGCTAGGGCTCCATGCAAGAGCGAGCGTTGACCGGCAACAGAGCCGGAGGAGCGCTAGGTCTCCACATCTTTACCGAGTGAGTGCAGGGGAACAAACAAATTAATTACA
>NW_016205698.1:0-2166 GCF_001687245.7 Rhagoletis zephyria
TAAAGACATCACTTCAAGCGCAAAGCAGCCGTTGGCAGCGCAATGCTGCGACAACGCTCGACTATGCGCAAGCACACACTTTAGTGAGTTGGAAAAAACTCATTCGCAGAATAAAACACTCGACCGGATTTACAATAGCAAGAGCAACAGAATGAAGTGTTGCATGTTGCCGCTACATTTTGATGCATTGACAACATTGTCACTTTATCAGCGGCTAGGTTATACACGCGAGAGTAAGTGTGTAAAAATGTAGAAAAAGCGCTGCAATAAACGCAACAAATGGCAGGCAAATGTAGCCCTATAGTAGCTTTGCGATTGTTGTTGCTGATGAGGCTGGTATAGATGTGGGTGAGCAACGCATTGATGATAGGAAGAGAAAAAGCAACGGCAGTGTCGCCAGTTGCCTTGCATATCATGGCGACTACTTAGTGCACTTACTGCAGCAATATAATGAAAATAATATGCCCCAAAGGACGCTGTAAAGTAGGCAGCTGTAGCAGCAACAGCCACATAAGGTTGAGGCGCAACAGTTAACACTTAGTACATCCAAAACGATGCGACGCCAGCTGATGTAGCTTAGGACGCGGAATAACAGCGGTTCTGTGGTCCAAAGTGCACGTAACCCTAATTTGTCACTTCTTTTTCAAGTTCTGGGTTTTTGCTGCCAACTGTTTTCATTCCTAGTTTTAGTACTTCTTTTCACAAACCTCTTTGTAGCTTCCATGATCTATTAAATACGATTAGTGAGCAGTTGTAAGCTACACCGTAGGTTTAGTACTTTTTTATGATCCTAGTATATTTGTGTGCTTGTTGGCATAATGGTATAACCAACTTTTAGCGCAATAGGATTCTCAAGCGGTTTATAAAATACTATGTCAATATAGCATCCAAGGACAGCTGGGTTTCTATTATGGAGACGCTTCTCCATATAAGAGAACACAATATTATACTACAAAAGCAGTTCCTGGCCGATTGCTACAGACATGACCATCCGAACCAAGACTTGTTAGGCATTCCGGAGGCATTTCTATAAACTCACGGATGAAACCCAGGACTGGGTAAAAAAACCACTGCACCCGATGCTGGGCGGACAGGCACTAACCGACATTCACCGAGAGACTATTATCTCCTTCACAAACCCTAGCCTCTTTCTTTTGTCAGGCACCTCGAAACAGCGCGTTTCGAGCACCTACAACAACAACAAAAATTAGTAGTCCTGCCATAACACGTAAACTCATTCAAACTTCTTATATCGCCCTTAGGTTAGGCAGGCAACTCTAAAAAAAATTTCACTCAGAGGCAACAAAGGCCTATCGCTTTCCGTCCATGGCTTTGAACCATTTTGATCCTCTAACGAATCCTGGCAGTTCTTCCAGTGGAGCTTTCCCTAAGATATCTATGCGGTCCAAGCAGTGGCCGCCAAGAAATTTGAAGTGTTTTCCTCGGAAAGCTGGGCACTCGCAGAGGAAGAGGGCTACAGACCTATTGTTGGTTGCTGCCCTGGTCACTTTCTCAACTTGCGCAGACAGAGATCACAGGGAAGGTTTTACGATCTGGGTCACTTCGCCAAATCCAATCTCAGTTCCCTTTCTACACTGGACACCACTATGTCCCAGGACCCAGTCAAGATTGATTATGTGTTACTTTAGAGCTTGTAGGGATCTTCGGTATTCCTTGACGCATATCGAGTTAGTAGTTGTCGAATCTATGGTTTTGATGGCAGCCTGGCTGTCAACAACGAAGGCAAGTCCATGTCGACTGTATTTATCTTAGCCTGGAAAATACTGTAGAATTCTCCCAAAGATAATTGCTGAGAGAAAACGGCAAATCTTGTTCCGATGTTCATTTTGGAACCGTCCGATGAAATGGGTATTTCGTCATCGAAATTTCGATTCAAAGTCCAGTTTCCGTAACCTGATAATCACAGCTACTGTGCTGCACCTGACCAGGATGGTGTTATGACCCTTGCAAGTTGTTCACAGCACTGCGGCACTTTTAACGTATAGGTCTATGGGTGGAATCTTTTGTGTATATTGCTCCTTACGTTCTCTCCTCTTTTAAACTCCGTGATCCAATGCTCTAAGCCAGCCTGCCTCTTCTGAAAATGTACATGTTTGATTTACGTCAGTGCGTTTGTATCAAAAACTTCACTATTTCAACAATTAT
>NW_016205700.1:0-2166 GCF_001687245.7 Rhagoletis zephyria
GATCGCGCCTTTGGGGGCGACTACAATCACTACGGCGCCTTCATCGGCGCCTTCTTCCAGCAGCTGCTCGACTGTAAAGTGACGCCCGTTGTCATCCTGGACGGCTCCTTCAAGCTGTCCAAACTGCCCACCAAACGAGAGCGCTTCGACAAGCAGCTGGAGGCGGTGAAAGCAATTTACGGCGGGGATCACACCGCCGGCGCAGACATTGTCCCGCTGATGAGTTCCTATCTTTTCGTTCAGGTGAGATCTGTTTGCTTTAATTTTCTAGAAACACCTTTCCTTACAAACTCTTCTATCTCAGGTAATCAAGCGAATGGAGATAACGGTGAAGAAGACCATCTTCGAGGCAGATGATGTCATTCCGGTGATCGCCGCCGACCTCTACGCGCCCATCCTCTCCGCAGACAGCGACTTTCTTCTCTGCAACCTCCCTGCCGGCATTGTCCACATGAAGAAGCTAATGGAGGGCGAGCTAAAGGTGGAGGTGGACGAGGCCACCGGTGAGAAGTACCTGCCCTGTCACCTGTACAGGGTGGCCCATCTCGGTAAACGGTACCCAAACCTGACGCCGGAACTGATCAACGCCGCCGGCGTCCTCCTCGGCAATGACCACCACTCTCGCGACGACAGCAGGGGCATCCTCAAACGGCTGGTCGAGTTGCGCCTGGGAGACAAAGGTGGCGCCCCCGAGCAGGGCAACGTCCGCCAAACGGAGATTGACGCCGTCTTCAGCTGGCTCTCGACGATGCGCTCAGTGGAGGCCATCNCCTCAAACGGCTGGTCGAGTTGCGCCTGGGAGACAAAGGTGGCGCCCCCGAGCAGGGCAACGTCCGCCAAACGGAGATTGACGCCGTCTTCAGCTGGCTCTCGACGATGCGCTCAGTGGAGGCCATCAAGGACACCATTCTCACCCAAGTCTGGGCGAAGAGTCACATCACCGTGGCGCTGGAAAGGATGCCCCGGCTGGGGAATCCAAGAGTCGGTCCGCCAACTTTTTCTGTAAACTGGTACTTTGAGAGCAAAAAGGACTCGCTCTTCAAGATGGACCGCTACTTTAGAGCAGACAACAGCAGTAGCTTCAAAAAAAGTGGTGGTAGCGGCGCAATGATGATGAAGCCAAGGTCTGGAGGCTATCCAGTGTGGGTCTTTGACAATCTGGTGAAGGAGGTCATTCCACGCCGTTTGGTGTCCATTTACAGCGTCCAGGTGGAGTTTCTCCGCCCCCTTGTGGAGGACTTTTCGCTGGAACATTCCAGCTATGAAACCGTCTTTGAGTTGAACCGCTACATCTACGGCCTGCTGCGAAGTGAGGAAACCAATCCTATGCTCATTAAGCGGTACGTTCGTGTGGGGGACCGCCGGTATGATGTCAAGGAGGAGCCGGAGTGCTACCTGCCCAAGGTTAGTGTACTGAAAATATTTTTATTTTTAAAATGTCATTTTCTTTTTTTAGACTCAACTCGACTTCAACACCACCAAAATGGTGCCCCGACTACACGAAATTGGCCAGAAACTGAAGCCTGATTTGTCGTACTACTTCTTTCTCATTCTCCACCTGGACAGCAGTGTCCTCGACCAGGTCAAGCGACTGTGCATCATCACCAACTCCAGTGGCATTTCCGCTGAGCACCTGCGCCAGCTGAAAACGCTCATCCTTGCGCTGATCTACTTTTCCCGCCACTTCTCCTATGGCATTGGAATTGAATTCTACTGCGCTTTCGTTGCCAACATCATGCTCCTGGGCCATCTTGATGATGACTGTGGTAATGGTAGTAAAAGCCTCTGTCCTCCAGTTTTCACACTGTTGCCTGAAGAGCGGCAAAAGCTGACAGCCAAACTGGAACCCTTTTTAAAGCCTGTGCCTACTTTTACTGAAAACGCCTACCAGCCACGAATCGTTCACCAGTACAACGCCTACCAGAATTGCCTCAGTGGTATCATCTTTCTGGCGACCATTCTCCGTCTGGAAAAGGGTAGGTTTGAACCATTTTTGCTTTCCACTTTTTTATCGTTTATCTTTTTTAGAATATCATGTGGACACGCTCATCTCCGGTTTGCAGGGCACCTTCATCTACAGTCTGACGGTGGCGCTTAGCTTTGAGGAAAAGCCGCTGGCGTATCTTGAAGAGAAGATTCTCAACGATCACGGTTTCTCCAAACATC
>NW_016205702.1:0-2166 GCF_001687245.7 Rhagoletis zephyria
TGTTTGAAAATGTGCGAACAAAATCGAGAGCTCTAGTACAAATGCTGATTGGAGCTTTTTAGAATGGAAATGTTTGCCGCGGTACTTTCATTTTGAGTGAAAGTTGGTAAAAACCTTTTTCCATATGTTTCGCAAAGCGTTATGAACCTACTGGACTTAATAAGGAATCGTTGAAAATATTCGAAAAAAAATGTCTGCAAATGTTTCTAATAATTCCCAAACTCTAGGTCAGAAAAGTGGCGTAGGCTATTATGTATTAGGTTAAAACTCAAGACCTGAAGAAAACATGGACTGCTTAGTTTTTAAACTTAGTTACACAAATGTAGATGACTGCAATATGACATATATACCAGTCTTACAAAAATGTTGCCTATCATTTTATAATATGTACATAGAATCAAAGTCCGCATTCATCACTGTCAACCATTAAGGGCACAATACAATCCACAAAAACTTGATTATAAATTATATTAGACCGTACCGAATTGCCTTACCATTTTGTTTTTCTTGCAAGTCGGTACGGTCTAATGTATGTATATACATTTATGTAATATTTATAGTTTTAGTAAATCATTTCCAAAGAAGTTTGAAGCCGACAGTGAAGTATTTTAACAATTTTAATTTTACTTATAATAGAGTTTCACGTATTGAAAGCTTTGTATACGAAAAAAGAGGTATTCTCTTAAAAAACTTTGAAAGTCTCGTAACTTAATCTAAGCTTTCATAATTTCTTTGAGATTAATTTTCAAGCCTCGAGTTTTAAAATATTACGAGTTAATACAATATGTAAATTAAATGTGTGAAAGCTTAAACATGGTGTAAGCTGCCTCTATATTCAGTGAAAGCTTACATCTGTTAAATGAAAGCTTTGAAAGTCTGGTTTTTTTTTCAACAAATTGGAGACTACAAAAATTAAGTTGTAATGAAAATAAAAACAGCTTAAACTCAGTGAAAGCTTCACACGATTTCATTTCTAATTAGAAGCCGAGAAAGAAAGATAACTATTTATATAAAAAGCTTTTGTTAGTGTTGCAAACTGCTAAAAAATTTGTGAAAGCTTTACTCGATTTCATTTCGAATGAGTAGAACAATAAAAAATAATGGCCATATTCACAAAAAGTCGAAAATACTTTCGACCCTTATAAATCAATTTTTTTTATAAAAATGTCACTTTATAAAGCTTTTTAAAGTTTTTCAAACTACATTATTCAAGTTCCACCACTCTTTACTGTACAAAAGTCCGTAATTTTTAGTATTTTAAAACTTCTTTGGAATAGATTTACTATAGTGCATTAAAAACAAAATAATGAAATCGTATTTTTAATTGTTCTCTCAAATTTCCTTTAGATGGTTACGCGTTCTCCCAAGAGGAAGGTGGCGCAGTTCCCCAATCCGCCGTTATACGCGCGTACGACACGAACTTACCGAAACCGGAGGGCAATTAAGTTAACACAGAGCTGTTTGTTTTGTGTGCTAAAGGCTAAAGAGGAAGCTAAGACACCGGGGAAAAAGAAAGCCAAGGAAAAAAGCAAACTTCATAATTTAACACTATGGCATGGAAAAAGGAGTAAATGGTCTAGGAGTCTACATATGTATGCAGATCAGAAAGAAAATAAGGAAAGAGCTAACAAAGGAAGTTTTCTACTTATTAGCTGAAGTCGAAACTGACTAAATTCGTACACATAAGTATCTAGAGTTATAAGTAAAACAATAACACACAGATAGCCAACCAGTGAACTATATTGACTAAATAATAGCAAAGAAAAAATAGCACCGAAAAATACGAGAATACCGCTTGATTCGATAATTTGGTGTAAAAATTTACACTTTGCTCTGCAAATAAGTTGTAAAAATTTTACAGGGAGTTTCCACGACGTCGAAATTGCGACATTTCAATACTTCTCTCATTGCTGAAATCCGGTTACGATTGCCAATTTCACCATACAAAAACCTGTCGCTCGAAATTGTAGTATGTGAATCAAAACTTCCGTGAAATTCAGACGAAATTGCATCAACTTCGCAAAAACAACCCTGAAGATTTTTTATTGTGAATGATAAATGAACAAAAAGACAATACCTCAATAAAAAGAAAACAATTCAAACAAATAAACAAACTTTCATCAAAATGGAAATCTCGGTCGCCTTAATTTCAAATTAAAATTTAGA
>NW_016205703.1:0-2166 GCF_001687245.7 Rhagoletis zephyria
ACTGGTGCAGAATGGTAAGCTGTAAGTTGGCTGGCTTTGGTTGGAAAGTAACTGTTTGAAAAGTTGATTGTCAAATTGAGTACCATTATTCAGCATAACTTTTTAATACTATTGAATGCTTTCACTTTATTATTCCATTCACTGCTGTATTGTATTATTTCTGTAAATTGATTCATTTGTAAATGATTTTTAATGTTTTAGTACGCCACACTATAGTCCAGATTTTGATTTATACTTATGTTTATATCTCCTTACCATCTCAGGTAGCTACTTATTTTTGCATTTAAACACTTCACTAGTAGGTTTTACACATTTAGTTTTCTACTGAACTTACTGATCACTTTGTAAATCACACATGCAGTGTATTTTTTAATAATTTTAATGAAACAATGTGAAATAAAAAAAATTAATTTTAATTTTTTGGATTTTTGATTTGTTTTCATAGACTTTAGCGGGACTGTTCAGCCGTTTGAAAGTGTCGTTTTGTTGAATTTTAGTGTGAAAGCTTTTTTGTAGTAAGACCGGGCACATAAATAATAAAAAATAAAGTAATGAGATTTAGATGCAGTTCACAATTGACCTCCTTGACCGAGGCTGTAATACTTTTCGATTAACCATGCTGCAAGGTGGTGACTGCAGAAAAAAGGTGTCTTCCTTTTTCAATAAATCAGTTTTGCATGGTCAATCACTTTTCAAACGCTTTCAACCAATGGAACGTTTTTAATTACATGTTTTTAGCTAAAACAGGCAATTTATGGGAGAGAAACAAAGTGCCTCTTCAATCGCAGCCATCTCCATCCAGTATAGCTAGTCGCAAAAGGATTACTGCCAAGTCAAGGAAGCCGTATACGAACCACTTCCAAACACAACGACACAACTTTACTTACTTATTAAAGTGCCTGATTTTACAATGGACGACCACCAAATTTGACAAAACAACAAATCTAAACGGCTATACAACGCACCAAAAAATTACAAAAAATTAAAGGTTTCAGAAAAAAACCTTAAGTTTTTTACAATGTATTTTGTATTATTCATTTGAGAATTTGTGACTTTTTTAAAGAAATTTTTGTCAAAAAAAGTAGTTGAAAAATGGTCAAACAATTGTTTGTTAACCAACAAAATTAAACACCGTTTTGTTTTTAAAAACAAATTAAAAAATTTTGTTCTTAAAATTTTAACTTTTTAAATAAAATAACATTTAACAAAATGCGATTCTAAACTTGATTTATCAGAAATTAGTAAAATGAAAAAAAAACCTATTTAAAAAAGTCATTTGTTGTAATAATTATTATAATCAATTTAATTCTGTATTTTTAAAACTCAATTATATAACCGTAATGGTTTTTATTTAATAAAATCTAGTTTTTTAAAAATTGGTAATTTAATATTTACAAAAATAAAATTAAAAAAGTAAAAACAAAATTTTTTCTAACTTTCAACATATTCATCAAAGTTATTGAGTTGCATAAAACTGAAAAATAAAATTTCCCTAATTACAACAGTGCAAATATCCAAGTAGAGCCCAAAACGGTTCTTAAAAAAACCAGGTCCGAATCGTACTTTTGGCAATGTTTAACCTACTATTGCTTACTCCGTTTATCAGAGAATATCAGAGTTTTTGGTTGTTGCCAAACATCAAAAATAGGTTGACTTTAGGCCTGATTTTCTCAGTAAAAATTTTGGGTTTTCTTAAGATATTAGCACATTTGTATTTAGGGTAACTAGAACTTTTCAACAATACACAACTCAATAACTTTTGAGTATGCTGAAAATTTGAGAAGATTGTTTATAAACATTTGTTTTCACTTTTTTATTAGTTTAAAAAAATCATNAAATGGACTAATTGCAAATTAAAAACGTTTTTTCAATTTTTTTGGTATTTTTTGGTTTAAAAAAATATTCAAACATGTACAATAGAATTGATTCTACTTATTAAAAATTTTTAAACAATAAAAATTAGTTAAAAACAGACTTTATGACCAGAATGCAATCACAAAAATAAACTATTTGTTGTTAAACGAAAAACAAAAATTTGGTAAAAAATTTAAATTAGAGGCAACAAACTTATTTTTTAAACAAAAAAAACAAAAAAATGCAACAAAAATTGATGCTGCTACTGATCAAGTGCGTCTGTTGATAAAAATTAAATAACCGATAGCTCGA
>NW_016205704.1:0-2166 GCF_001687245.7 Rhagoletis zephyria
CCGAGATTGCCTACCTCTACTACTGCGAAATTCTCTTCAAGTCAATTGGACTGAGTGAAAAGGAATCGGACACGGCCTATCTCCTCCTCTACCTTTCTAACATCTTTGGCCCGTTGGTGCTGATGTTCCTCTTTGTTAAGGTTAGGCCGGAAAATGTCGTCCCAGTTCAGGTGCTCCTCGAGTCTGGAGCTTTATTAGCACTATTCTTTTTTGGATCAGATCACATCGAGGTGGTCTACGCGGCGAATGTGATCCTGGGGCTGACCATCTCTACAGTGCATCCGTCAATTCTAGCGTTCATCGAAATTAACCTTGAACTTGATGAGCGGGACATCTCCACGTATACGTTGATGAGCGGCATCAGCATGCTGATGACGCCTTTTGCCGTGAAAGGGCTTCAAATGGTCAGCGGAGATCGGTGCATCTTTTTCTACGAGGCGATTGCCATTCCGGGCAGTTTTGCCCTTTTCATCGTCAGCAAGTGGTGGATTTTTGGCTGGAATGATCCTCTTTTCATGTGCTTTCTCTGGTTTAAGAGGGTGGCAAGGGTGAAAAATAGTGAAATTGGTGGTAGTGGAGGTAGAGGGTCAATTGCTGTTGATTAGTGGAAAAATAGTCTTTTGTAAATGTAAAATACAATTTGTAAATATTTTTTTGTTAAATTTTTTGCTAGCATATTTTTTAAAATAAAAAAAACAGTATAATGTCAAATCTGGTTTTAATTTTTTTATTTTCTATACGCAAACTATTATCTCTTCGTTGCCTAGTGCAGCCCCAGTGCAAAGTCTGCACTAAAAACATTTTGCTGCTACAATAAAAATAAAAATCTCATTATAAGTTCGTCACGCGTCCCACCACAATGTCTCAATGTCATCAGTATCTGAAGAGTGCTCAAATGAAAAAAGAAATATGATGCAGAAGCAGTATAAAACTGCACAGCTGTACAATAATAAAATAAGCAAAGGAGAAAGGTTTTTAAGAAGAAGAAGAAGAAGGCAGTGCAACGGGCACACCAGTGAGATAGGAGGTGATGATGACGATGATGATGATGATGATGATACAATACAACGTAACTGACAGTCACAACTGACACTAACACTTTGCTCTTCTTTTGGATGTAAAAAGTGTTTTGCTTTAAACGCGCACAGACATCCGGCAAACTGTCGCTCCACACAAAAGCGTCATCAGAAAGTGAACGGAAAAAAAAGGTAGCCAATTTCCCTAAGTTGGAAACTTGCAACTGTGAAGCAAACAGCAGATAAAAACAGACAGTTGTTGTTTAGACCTTTGGAAGAAAAGTCTAGAAGACTAGAGATGATGTGGCCAGACAGACACGTATGCAAAGTGCAATGAATTGAAGTGCCTGGCTGGGTGATTTAAACGGCCAACCAGATACAAGGGGGTACGAGGTGCAAAGAGGAGGCAAAGATTTATTACGCCATACTAAACAAAAAAAAGAACAGGTGCCAATGAGGGTATAAAAAAGGCCAAAAAGAACGGTATAAAAGGGCGACGCCCGTGTGGAGTTTAATTTTTTAGGCTAACAGCGCTACGATTTGTAATGTTTTAACCAACAAACAGCAAAAAAAAGAAGAAAAAGCGCTGAAGACGAAGGTCGCATTGAGTAATCTCAGAAACAAAAGCAAAAAATGACCTCATCCGTCTACGAAGGAAGCAGCCCTTTCTTCGCCTTCTTCTTTCAACTGCTCGTATACAGCTGACAACTTTTTACACTTTTTATTTCGTTTCAAAATCACTCACTCATTTTTCATCAATTTATATTTAAAAAAATTCAGAAGTTGTTAGATTTCATTCTAGTCACCTAAAAAATTGGAAATAAAAATCTCATTTTTGAAAAAACAAAACGCACAAAACTAAAACAATTTCAAAATGATACTTTTGTCTTTGCTCATTCTCGTTGGTCATAAGATCCGCGATTCCTGGTGGGAGCTGTCGGAGATCTTCGAGGAGAACAAACTAAGTCTCTTCTACCTGATGCTCATCTACATCAACACCTGCATTTATGNCGAGGAGAACAAACTAAGTCTCTTCTACCTGATGCTCATCTACATCAACACCTGCATTTATGTAAGCACTTTTTTAGCCTTTTTTAAGGTGAGAGTGAGTCAAATTTTCTCATTTATTGGCTCTCGTATTATTCCTATA
>NW_016205705.1:0-2166 GCF_001687245.7 Rhagoletis zephyria
ATCTAATAATAATCTACTTATGATCAATAATCTAAAATACAACAACGCAATTACATATCTATTTTTTTTCCACCGTGCTTTTAGTTAAATGAAATTTGTTTTAGAATTGTCACCAAATCATTAATTCAAACTATACAAAAACTTCACATCAGCGGAGTTCAACAATTTAACAGCAGTTGTGTTTTAAATCGCAAATCTAAATTGTCGGTTACAATTATAAATGAGTTCCCTTTGGTTTTGTAATGTGTGGCCATTAGAGCGGAGTTATTTAATTTCGGAAAATGTGTATGGCATATTGGAATTCGACGTTCGATTATAAGCAAAAATGTGAATAAACTAAGTATATAAATAAAATGACGTTCGGCCCTGCCAATTTTTAAAAGAAAAATCAGTGTATTATATTTTTTTCTGAACGAAATTTATTTTGCATTTACAAAATTTAATGTTTTCTGCAATATACTGCTTTTTCCTTTGAAAATTGGGAGGGTCGAACGTCATTTTTGGTATGCAGTTTGCTCGCCTTTTTGGCTTGCAAATAATCGTAGAATTTGAATTTGCTATACAATTCTCTGGAAAATTATGCTCCGAACAAATAGCTCCACCCTAGTGGTCATCTTTATTGTATACAATTTATGTACTTTTTTTATTGTCACAAAAGTATAACAAACAAAAATGTGACGTTTGTTTTGGAAGAAAGTACGATTTTATAGGGGTTAATTGACGATGTTTCAGCGAAAGCTTTCGGCAAAGAGTTGATTACCATCGGCCACAGTGACTGCCCACTACT
The DNA here is from genome assembly GCF_001687245.7 of Rhagoletis zephyria. Taxonomy (NCBI): domain Eukaryota; kingdom Metazoa; phylum Arthropoda; class Insecta; order Diptera; family Tephritidae; genus Rhagoletis; species Rhagoletis zephyria. The sequence goes on from NW_016205705.1 coordinate 788, forward strand.
TTTTGAACCAATAAATATATATATTTTTTTATATACATATATAAATACACACATGCAAACATACTGGTCTCCCCTCTCACTGAGTTATTCAAGCCGTAATAAATTCTCTTAAAAACACAAAACAATTGCTTTTATCAAGTTATTTCTTATGTCATTCCGTCAATAACTTCTTACGCTTCTTAACTGCAATGTGCAGGCAAGCAAAACAACTTATGTTTATATCACGGCAAAATTAAAAAAGTGACATTCTGGAAAGTTCAGAGAGACACTATTTTAATAGAAAGTCGCGCTTATGCTGATAAAATTTTTCCGACCAAAATAAAATAAAACAACAAAATTTACAAACACTTACGACTTTTTTTTATATTTTTTTCATGTTTATTTTTGTATGAAGTAGGTATAAATAAGAAAAAAAAATGTTGTTGGTGGTTCATTATTTGGATCGGAAGCTGTTTTTGATATTTTGTTTTTACCATCACAAAGTAATTTTAAAAAGGGCCACAACAATAGCACTTTGTTTGAAATTACACATAGCACTGTGGTATTTTACTTTTACGCACATCCTTCCGATAAAGTAAAGACGCATTGATATTCCAGGCGAAACTGGCTGCTGTGCTGAAGACCGCCTCAGTCTTAATAAAGAGGCAATATACCAAAATAAAAGTCACCATACCTTCGGATAGCCAATTTTTCCTCAAAGCTCTTGATATCTACTCGCTCTCATCAAAAACCTCTATATAGTGCCATAGGGAACTCAATTTGGCTTATTTTTGTTCATACTTAGAAGCCTCATAAATTTCAAAATTATGAATTCATTGTTTGTTTTCTCTTCTTGAGCCAGCCGCCATCTTTCGCAACTCACGAAAATTAGATGCAAATAGCTTCCCTTCAGAGATAAGAAGCGAAAGAAAGCCGACGAAATTCCCGTTAAAGGAAAACATTTTCCTAATGCAGCATTATAGCTTTCTGAAGTCGACTGCATATTTCTAAACTAACAACCATTTAATCAACATTTGGTAAAAAGAAAACACACCATGGTACAGACAAGTGGATGTAATATATGAATTTACTTCCATGGACCCAAAGTCGAATCATGGTGGTAATTGGTTTGCATCACTTCCACCGAACTTACTTACGTCAGGGTTCAGTGGAAGTTTTGTCGAAACACCTCAGAATTTTCCCTGAGGAATATAGCAGAAATCTCTTTCCAAGTTCGTGTTAAATTCTTTATACGATTTTCTTTGAAAATTTGTAAAGATATCGCTAAATAATTTGCACACGACTATGGGAGCTTTGGTCGGCAGAGTACATATGAGCATTATTTGCGAACTTGTATATTTGCATATAAACTGAGGAGATATTTTGTTATTAACTCCACA
>NW_016205706.1:0-1383 GCF_001687245.7 Rhagoletis zephyria
TTAAAGAATAAAGGGAATGGCTTATTATACTAAAGCCAGCCTTTCGACAAAAGCTACTTTTCCAAACGAGNGACTTCATTGTTTTTCTATACCATTACTTATTGAAAATGTTTGCGTGTATACTTATATATCTGTGTTCGTATGGAAAAGTAGCTTATGTCGAAAGGTTGGCTTTAGTATAAATCGGCATTCGCAGCATACAATTGCGAATGACTCACCGGCTCTAAGCCGTTGAAAAACTTTTGGCAAATAAACGTGCAAGAAATAGTTCCGATACTAGCAAGTCAATATTCTTGTTAAGTCTCATCCAAAAATTCCTTGTTGTTTAAAGAATAAAGGGAATGGCTTATTATACTAAAGCCAGCCTTTCGACAAAAGCTACTTTTCCAAACGAGCACAGATATGTATATGTAAGTAAAAAATTTAGCTACCATTTTTAGCCACAACGACTTATTTTAGCTCTTTTTTAGCCCCTTTTTTTAACGGAATTTGGCTACCGCTAAAAATGATTCGCCGCAACACTGGTTCGGATTGTGTACGTGTAAGAAGCCGATTGTGTACATGTGAAAGGCCGAATATAGTTCGTTTCCCAGGAAAATGCTTGGCGGGCACTGCTCTAAACACAAACGCGTGAAAGGCAAACGGTCTAGCAATGCGTGGTATTGTTGATCAACTTAGGGCCGTTTTCTAATGTAAGCAGTAAAGTTGCTTTTAAAGATATACAGTACAATTTTCTTTCCAACCGAAGTAAAAAAAAATTTATTACCCTTTAAGGTTTGTCGCATACGCATCAAAACCAGTGTTAATTGCAAATTTTCCATTTAAATTATTTAGAATAGTTGTAAAACAATGAAACGGTGGCGAGAAGAGTTCTCAATAAATACATTTTATTACATACGAGAAAAATTGTCGCGTACGTTATTGTTTTTTTTTAAATATAAAACTAGCCAGAGATAATTTCTCTTAAAATATGAAAGGATTGTAAAGGTACATTATTTAGCTTAGTTTAGGAATTTTTAAAGAAAAGAAAAACTCCCATGATTCGCAGACTTTCGCATATATGCGTGTTTCCATGAAAATGTAAACCGAAAATGCAAGCAAATGAATTCAAACGGCTTTATAACTTTAAATTTCGTATTCAGATGGCGGAAAAAGGTTTTGAAAACGCGAAACGGTGGAGAGAAGAACTGAAAAAATTTAATTTAGTATGTGTTACTAGTAAAAATATTGTATGGGGGAAAAATCTGTCGCGTACGTTATGTCGCGTACGTTATTATAATTTTTTTTAATAAAAACTAACCAGAGATAATTTCTATCAAAAAATGGAAGGATTGTAAAGGTACATTATTTAGCTTGGTTTAGGAATTTTTAAAGAAACAAAAG
>NW_016205706.1:1408-2166 GCF_001687245.7 Rhagoletis zephyria
GATTCGCAGACTTTCGCATATATGCGTGTTTCCATGAAAATGTAAACCGAAAATGCAAGCAAATGAATTCAAACGACTTTATAACTTTAAATTTCGTATTCAGATGGCGGAAAAAGGTTCTGAAAACGCGAAACTGTGGAGAGAAGAACTGAAAAAATTTAATTTAGTATGTGTTACTATTAAAAATATTGTATGGGGGAAATTTCTGTCGCGTACGTTATTATAATTTTTTTTAATAAAAACTAACCAGAGATAATTTTTATCAAAAAATGTAAGGATTGTAAAGGTACATTATTTAGCTTGGTTTAGGAATTTTTAAAGAAACAAAAACTCTCATGATTCGCAGACTTTCGCATATATGTATATGTGCATTAAAACCACTTCTTTATTTGTCGCGTACGTTATCACCTGGTTTTGAACGGATATTTTCCACACCAAAGTTTCGAGGCTGCTTATTTTTTTCTCAAACACAGTACCCTTTGGTTGCAACATAACCGTAATCTTTTTTTCTGTAACTTCTATTTTTGATAGATTTACGTTACTCTATAAGAGTACGAATGCCGCGTACAGCTGTATGGAAACACCGATATATTTATTTTAAAATTAGGTACAACTTGACATTTAAGAACAATTTAAAATAACGATTAAACCAAAAGATAAATAACAAAACATATTGTATGTTTTAAGTGAGGACAATTTAGGATTGGTATTAAAAACAAGTAAAAGAGTCTAAGTTCGGCCGGAGCCAAACATTAAAT
>NW_016205707.1:0-2166 GCF_001687245.7 Rhagoletis zephyria
ATAAGCGGTTTGTTTATTATTAGGAAAGCACTTTTATTTCGGCCTTAAACAATATTTGGTCCCTATCTACTGTGCTTTGTTTTGTCTTCAGCCCTTAGGTTGACAATACTATTCCAAAAACAACTGAACGCCTATGCATGAGGTCCTTCATGCTAAAACGTCTTGAGAGGCTAATTGAGTTTCGTATTCGTATGGAGTTGTTGCTACTCACCCTCGGCTCCGATATTCCTATGGCTCCAAGATTAGAATATCACTGACTTTTAGTCTGTATGCAGATATTACTGTACTATAATGCGAGCATTTTAAAAACTTTGCGACAATCCACTATTTAAGGCCTTGAAAGATTAAATCCTCTCTCTTGTATTATGTACTATGCTTACTGCCTCTGCGGAATTTATATTCGTCTGCTTTATGTACCAGGTCACAAGGGAATAGAGCGAAATGAAGAGGCAGATAGCTTAGCCAGAGTGACAGCAGCACCGGTAAGATCTCAGGAAAATAAAAATGATAATGATAGGACATAACTTGTAAAGAGTAAAGTTGAGAATAAATCTGCTAGGTCGCAGTCCATTCTTTCCTACTGGCAATTCCAATACAATTTGATTTATGCTCGAAAATTTACACCAAATGTCAATCGTGTTGAGCGCGCGTCTATGAATTTGAACACCAAACGTACAAGTATTCTCCATACTCTATATTGAAGTCTAAATGCTAGGGTATATCTGTATGTATATAAGCATGTACGATTGCGCTGTGACACGCCTCTTCACGCACCCAACACGCTTGACATTTAAGCCAGTTAGTCAAGCGATCGATTCGACAAATAAATATATGGCCGCCGCCGTTGCCGTTGCCGTCGATCGATGGAATGGTTGGCTAAGAACAATATTTGGTTTGCTGCTCCTTGTGTTTGTCGCGCTGTTTTTTGTTTTTTTGTTTGTTATTTTTTCTTGGTTTGTTAATGGTGATGTTGCTGCGCAGGCGCGACTCCCAAATGCCGGAGTCATTTCAAATTAAATGTTAATATATGCAGTTAATAAGTTATTTTTGGTATTGTGGTAGCCAACAGGCTGTCAAAAATCACACAGCCAACTGTCAGCCGGTAATTGCTTTGTGTTCACAGGCGTGGTGTGGAATTTTAATGGAGGCATCGCGCCAATGTGTATACACATGATTGTAGTATAGAAATATTTCCAAGATAGCTTTGGTATCCACACTGGCTGGCGTCCACGCTCAGAACACAGGCTCCAAACTCAACTCATCTGCGTGGGGTGGGTATCCGTAACGTCATTCGAATTGTTTTATTTTCTGCTTTTTTTGTAGTTTGCTTAAAATTTCGCGTTATTGGTTTGTATTCATTGCAATTGAAATGCCATTTCAGCTCAGTGTGGATATTTATACATACATTCGAATTTTATATGTATGTAATGCCTTTCACTCTGTGATCTGTTCTTTTGGATTGGGCGCATGCAGAATTCGGCGTTCTTCGCATTTTCACTGAAAATTTCGCGTAATGGACTTGCATAAGTTATTGATTTTGTATTTTTCAATTGCTTCGATATTCAACTTTAGCTTTGCCTCTTCTGCGCCACCTTTTTCGTTCATGTGTAGCCATATTTAACGCTTCACGATTACCGTAATTTGTTCATAATTGCACGAGTTGGACAGCCATCATTGCATACTTATTGCTTGCTTGAATGTGGAAATTACAGTGTGTGGCCACATTATTGGAAGCGATTAACATAGTTTTTAGACAAACTGCTTTTTGTTAAGCAAATTGTGAATAAGGGATAAACTCTCAAAATGCCTGGCAATTTAAATATCAACATTTTAATATAATTTCTTTGTGTAACAGAAGAAAAATTAAGATAGTTAAATAAAACAAAAGCTGGCGATTTTCGGTATGTAGCCATCTGAGCGGCAATGCGGGGCTCTCTCCATCCCGTTAAAACTAACTTGACCGGGACAAAATCTTCTTAAAAACGAAGGACTACTTCTTTACTTGCAGTAATGCCGAATTTCCACTAGGCATTGAAATGACAAAAAATGTATGCCATTTAAAAAAATGCCATGTGGAAATGAACTTAAAGACTATTTTTTTAATGTAATGATATGATTTTTTTTTTAGCCCGATTTGTCATTTTTGCCATTTAATGCCTAGTGGAA
>NW_016205708.1:0-2166 GCF_001687245.7 Rhagoletis zephyria
TGTCTTGTTGGGCCGTTTAAATGGAATTGCGCAGGAGTCTAGTACGTACCATCAGCATATCAACGAAGCCCGTTTGTTTCATCATACATACATATATTCATAGAAACATATGTACATATATACATATACATACATAGTTACACGAAATAACGAAAAGATGGCTAACGGAGAATTAACTGTGAGTCTGTTAACTAGGTTGATTGCGAGTGCGACAGTCTCCCTTCCAACAGGAATTAGTTCAGTTAAAGGAAGAACTAACTGTTACTACGTTTATGCGACAGAATTCATGAATTCTTGAAATAAAGAGCTTTGGAAAAGTGGTAACGCACTAGCGAGAAACTAAACAGTAGGGTTGTGGCTTTTTGGCCTCCTTTTGAATTTGGAAAACCTGTTGGTACCAGGAAATGAACCATATTATATTTAAATATATTTTAATTTTAATCTATTTGAATTTATTTTATATTTGAACAATTCCATGTAAGTTTTCCAGTGTTGTAAATCCCGTCACTCATGCTTTTTAATCTAAAAACATCATAACCCTAGTAAACAGCTGTTTGTGGAACGTAGCGTTGCCGGACTTGCACTTCACGATTTGATGAAATGATTCCGAATTCATGGGTAACTTTCGTATATAATTGAATTCCAATTTTAACCTAAATTCATGAAATGAGTTCGTGAGTTAGCCTACGCATAAACGTAGTATGTATCTTAGAGATCAGTAAAAGATTTCCAAAGGGAAGTACCTAATGTAGGTATACAGTGTGACAAATCATTAGATATGTTTAAGAGTTTACCAGAATTTTCTGGCGCTACTGTTTAATACGTCAGTTGGCGTGACGCAGCACACGTAAGAATGAGTTTATATAAACGAGGCAGCAGAAAGTACCTGTGTGCCTTAACAATATTAAGGGCCGGTTGCTCAAAGCCTGGTTGACACTAATCCCCGGTTAAACATCGTTATCGACGTTACCGACACCATGTTATTTGCATGGAGCCGAAAACGACGATAACGATGTTAATCGCTGATTAGTGTCAATCAGGCTTTGAGCAACCGGCCCTAAGAAATAAAATAACAGGAAGTGCAAACGACACATTGACAAACCACGGCACAGTTTTTAGTTTTCACGCTATTATTAGCAGATTAGATTTCGCTTACGCGGTTAAACGCCCAGCTCACATAACAGAACAGGAACTCAGTGTGCTAAGACAAGGTAGCATGTCTCTGATAGACTACTATAACTTACTGAATAAAAAACTGACACTATTGATCAACAAGACTATAACGACTCACGGAAACAATTCCGAATTAGCAAAGGAACTGAACAAAAAGAACAGGGACCACGCTTTGCGTATTTTCATCACAGGTCTACAACAGCCACTATCTGATATATTATTTTCATTAGCTCCCTTGGATTTGCCAAATGCTTTGGCTAAAGCTCAAGAGCTAGAGGCAAACAACCAGAGAGCATTATTTGCTCAAAATTTCGCTAATAAAGAAATAAGAGCTAGACAAAATATTCAAGCACTAACTTGATGTTCCCATCAATGACCAACATGACAAAACCAGAGCCCATGGATGTAGATCCATCGCTATCAAGGTTACGAAAAAATATTCATACCAAACCTCAACAAAATAGTGGCTTCATGAAATACAATTCAAATATAGCTAGCACTGTTGCTAGTGCTGTTGCAGCCAATTAAAATTTGAATCCTCAAACTCAGGAGACACATGGTATAAAACGGTGAAGAGAAAGCAATAATAGCTTTAGGCCGCAAGAGAAGGCTCAGAAAGTAAATAACCTGAACGAGAGTCATTTTTTATGGGTAGAGGGGGTGAACTCCCCTACATTAACCTCTACGACGCAAAACTAAAAAGGAACTTAAAAGCTCTTGTCGACAAAGTAGCGGCTTCTTCCTATATAAAGCAGGGGGTCTATGAAAACAAAAATGAACTAGCCGACTATAAAAAAGTGAAAACAGTGAACGGTTTTTGCATAATTAAATACTACCATTTGATAACCCTATTTGGAGTCCACCAAGTTTTCTATAAAATGGAAGACTTGGCATCAGTTTTACTTTTGGGGTATAATTTATTGAAAGTTTACGCGCGAATCTACGTGCACAATGAGACAATTTTTTATAAAATAAAAAGTCATACCAAAAGTG
>NW_016205709.1:0-2166 GCF_001687245.7 Rhagoletis zephyria
TACATAAAGTGGGCCAGTAAGGCGATTTAGTGGAGCATGCGAAATTTCTCAATATCAAGTACTGACGGCTACGAAGTATCTATGTATCTATGTCAAGTAAACTTAGTATCTATTTATACACCTAATATAAGCGATATTTTGTATAACGGTTAATTTCTTTGAACTATGTGAATCTATTCGCAAGGAATGTAAAATTTATTCTGCGATTATTATTTTTCCATAGAATATTTGAAATAGAAGATTCAAGGATATTAATTGTAACCCTAGTTTTGCTACAGGATTAATATGTAATACAAAAATCTAAGAATTTTGGTAGGTTCACATAACAACAAAATCTTCTGTAGATTAAGAGGAAGAAGATTTATGCGAAATATGTAGTTGAATTCCTAAAAAACCGAGAACTCTCTATAGAAACTGTTTAAAGCTAATGCAAAATCATTGGGAATCAATTTAATATACGATTGATGTTTCCAAAGTTCTGGGAATTGTGCTAGACTAGACTTAAATTACGTAGAACTTATAGGCAATGCTATTGAGGTCAGACGCGTTTTCATAGCACTGTTTTGTGTAGCCATGGAAGACACAGCAAAATCTCAAAGAGCTATACGCTTCTTTTTGTGGAAAGAAGTTGCGAAAACATCAAAAATTATCCAGCGGACCACTGCAACAAACACTTGTCAAAAACGGGTTAGGAAAGTTGCATTAGGATCCGTTATTGCAACAAGACAATGTAAGATACCACACAGCGCAAGAAAACCGAAGGACGTTTTGAACGATTTAGGATCGGAATTGCTTTCGCACCCACCTGATTTCCGGATTTTATACCCAGAGGATATAGTCTGTTCCCAGATTTGAAAAATCCCATAAGGGGTTTCGATTTGAAAGTTTAACTGACATAAAACGTGCCATAAATAGGTGGATTGAGGAGACACTGAAAAAGTTCTTTGAGGACGGCTTAAAATAATTACTTTATCGTTGGGATAAATGTATTCAGTTAAATGGGGATTTTGTTGAAAAACTACATTGTAATATTGAGAAAAATTTATAAAATAATCAGCCACATTGCGTAAGTCGTAAATTAGGCTAAATTGTANTGCAGTGCCGCCAAGTTTTTAACTTTTTAGAGTGGGTGAGAAAGTGGAAGTGTTGGAGTTTTCTTACCCTCTTCTACCTTGCGCGAAGAATAGATGAAATTTAACATTTTTGGACCAACAGCAAAAACGAAATACATGTATTTTTTTTTTAATACCGCTAGCAGCTTATATAAATTCGCCTTGGTCTAAATCGTTTTTATAGAGACCAAAAGTCAAAGTTTGTCTGACTTTTTTTATGGGAGCATTTGGGAAACTCCGAAAAAATCTCGCAACTCAATATGTAAAACACGAAGAATCCCGCAGAGTACCGAAAAACGTTCAAGAAAACTCCAGAAAGGCTCAAATAAATCAGGAAAAGTGTCAAAAAAACCTGAACAGTCTCGAGATGCTCCTGTAAGGTCCCAAAAAAATCCTTAAAAATACCGAAGTCTCTAAAAAATGCAGAAAAATAAAACATAAGACCCGGAGAATTCCGAGAAGTCTCGAAAAAAAATCAAGAATATATCGAAAAATCTCTAAAAGGTTCCAAAAAAAAATCCAAAGGATTCAGATAATCTTGAATTTTCCCGGAAATCTATTAAAACTTCCGAAAAATCACTAAAATATCCCAAAAAAGAAAGAATAGAGAATCCCGGAAAGTAAATAAAACACAAAATATTCCCCAAAATCTTGAAGAGTCGCGGAAAATAAGACACGGCGAATAACGAAGGTCTTGGAATAATCAAGAGGTGTCCCGAAAAAGTCTTTAAAAAAAGTCCCAAAAACAAAAAAAAACATCGGAAACCCCAAAATTCCATAAAAGAACACGACAAATTCCCAAAAAATTTGAATGCTACCCAAAAAAATCTAAAAAATCTTAAAGAATCTCGAAAAATAAAACACGACGAATAACGAAAACCATCAACAAATCAAGAACAAATTCAGTAAATGTCTTTTAAAGTCCAACATATCCCTAAAAAATCCCAAAAATTAAATCATGAATAATGTCGCTGAATCCGGGAAGACTGATCTTCCGAAAAAGCTCCAAAAATCTCGAAATATCTCAAAATATCCTGAATGGTCCCGAAAAGAA
>NW_016205710.1:0-2165 GCF_001687245.7 Rhagoletis zephyria
ACATAGATAAGCAACATGCAGGATGGCTGTCATAAATAAAAATTGTAATGGAGCGCCGCGAGACAGCAAAAACAGATGCTAGCCAACGAGATTTGGCTGGAGTCAGCGTTGATGGCAAAAAGGTGGAGGAATGAAGGATTGGCGGGGAGGGAAGATCCTGGCAGAAGGAGGACCAAATGGTTTACTGCATCAAAACTAGCGAGAAATGGTGAGTCTAGTTGGCACCTTCAGATAATAAGAATTTCTGCATAGTTTTAAGGGAAGGAAAAGAATATTTATTTTCATGTATAAAAGAACAAAATAATAAGTGGCTTGTATTAAGAAATTATGTCGGCCAGGTATAGTCGAAAATTTCTGAAGGTGGCTTTATATACAAACCGAAATAGCATTAAATAAAAAAAAAATACAACAATAGAAATTTTAAAGTTTAGGTATCGTAACTGTAATATGAGGATGACAACTGATTTTTTACCGATATGTTTATCGGTCTCTCAATCGGTATCGTTACTGTCGTTTATGTATGTAAATTTATTAATACCAATCGATGTATGTACAGAGATATCTTTAGTATCGTGGATATCTAGCGAAACAATTATCGAAATCATGTCCAATGCATGTATCGCTTTTATAACAAATTTATCGATATTGCTGTAGCGCGTTTATTGTTGCTAATGCACATCTCGATATACATACATACATAATTTTCTACAACATTTTTTAAATGGTTATTGATATTAGAATTAATCACCTATAGTAAATATCGAAGTCACTCCGTACACAAACTTATATCGTTTTTTTACGAAATTATCGAAACTTCAGAGTAACTTTTCTCGCCAAAGTTTTCGATTTTACTTTTCGATATCTTCCTCTAAATATTAATCATTGATAACATAATCGATACCATTATCGACGAATCGATCGATATATTTCTTAGTTTTCTTGTCGATATTCTTACCATAATACTTGCGCATCAACAAACTTATTGATAGTAACATTTACCGCCACAAATACTGAAATAATTATCGTCACATGCAAAAATATATCGAATTTTTTATTAATATTTTCGATAAATATGGTTATGACGCGTTTATTGATAACTTAAGAGCAAGGCAAATTTGTAGCAATTTGTTGTTGGAAAAGTTCAAAATTAACTGCCATTTAGATAACTTGATTTTAAAAATAAAAATTATTTTTAAGGCGATTTGGACATTTTACAATCGAACATAACCGAACGAGTTGCCTTCTCAGTTAGAGGACGCTGAGGGCGAGGCACTGCAATACCAAATGTACAACATTACAACCAAATATGTACATATGTATATCTTATAGCTCATAAATACTGAAACGAGGCAACCAATTTTTCCTTTACTTAATTTATATCTCCCACACACTTCCTTCCCATCGCTTTTATTTTGTTCAATTCCTGTATGTTGTCAGTAGTGCAATTTTACTGATTCATGAGATTGCTACAAACATACACACATACATACATACACCCTCAAGCGGGCATACAAGAACGCATACCACAAATATGTTGCAAAGTTAAGTCGAGGCCAATAAAACTGTTAACCGCCAACAAGCCACAACAAACAAACAGTGAATAGCGAATACANGTGAACCTCGCGAACCTAACACCACTGAACCGGCCAAAAGAAGAAGTAGCGCATTCACAAATATTGACCCATTGAACAGTTAACCGCAATGCTGCCACTGTTGGCTATCATTGTTGACTATTGCAAATATTTTCCCTCCGCGAATTGCCAATGGAGTGGCGGCGAGTGAAATCGTAGACGCAAACGTGCGTTGAGTGAGTCAAGTTGAACCGAATTGAGTGTTTAAGTGGTTGGGGAGACTTGATGACGAATCACAGCTTGTTGGTGTTAAGAATGCAATGCTGTTGCGAACCCAATGTCCAGTGGGATTCGTGTTGAAAGTATTGCATTCTATATATATGTATTTTTGCCAAATAGCAATTGAGGTTAAGTGCAATGCAATGAAACTTGTGAATTCACCATAGTTCAAAAATGGGAATTTTGAGTGGAAAGCATATTGCGATAAGCTGAAAAGAGAGAAACCACTTCCTTTTGTAATTATTTCTTCATTTATTAAGCTCCCTCAACGCGGATATCAATTTCAGTCGTCTAATGAGAAAGGCTTTTGGGGCG
>NW_016205711.1:0-2165 GCF_001687245.7 Rhagoletis zephyria
AGGTGTGGAGAGCAATCATTAACGTTGCAAACGGACGATTTACGGCAAGCAGCAGTCACGTGTACGATTATGACCGAAGAAGAGCATGAGGAAACCGCTGAAGCCGCCAGGACCGAACCAACAGCCGNTACGGCAAGGAGCAGTCACGTGTACGATTATGATCGAAGAAGAGCATGAGGACCCCGCTGAAGCCGCCAGGACCGAACCAACAGCCCCATCAGTGGACAACGCAATAAATTCTTCGGTGAGTGAGTTCCTTAAACGTGAATTACAGGAGTTCGAGGAGATGTCGGGAGTATCCAATATTGCGACGCACAAGATAATGATGAAAGATGATAGACCGATTAAACAGCGGTATTTCCCCAAGAACCCAAAGATGCAGGAAATCATAAACAAGGAGATTTGTGGACTCATAGAAAAGGGCTGCATTGAACCGTCGCATAGCCCACACAGTGCTCCCATAGTTCTGGCAAGGAAGAAAAACGGCAAATGGAGACTCTGCGTCGACTATCGTCAGCTCAATGCTCGGTCCGTGCCAGATGCCTATCCGTTGCCGCGCATCCAACATATCTTGGATCGATTAAGAAGCGCCCGCTTCATCAGCAGCCTAGACCTAAAGAATGGATATTGGCAAGTCCCCATGGAGGAGAACAGCAAACAATACACCGCATTCACCGTACCCGGACGCGGATTATTCCAGTGGAAGGTAATGCCGTTTGGTCTGCACTCGGCCCCAGCGACCTTCCAGAGAGCACTCGATCGCGTCATCGGACCAGAGCTAGAGCCGTACGCGTTCGCTTATTTAGACGATATAATCGCTACGAGCACCACACTGGAAGAGCATGTACGGCATCTCGCGGAAGTGTTCCAGCGTCTAAGGCGAGCGAACCTCAAGATAAACCCAGAAAATTGCGAGTTCTTTAAGAAAAGTCTTAAGTATCTAGGGCACGTCGTCAGCGAGAAGGGTATTCACACGGACCCAGACAAGATCGCGGCCATCAAAGAGCTGACACCGCCTAACAACCTACGAGAACTACGGCGTTTCCTGGGAGTAGTCTCATGGTACAGGAGGTTCGTTCCCGATTTCTCGCGCATTTCACATCCGCTAACGTCGATGTTGAAGAAGGGCAGCAAGTGGAAGTGGTCCGAGGAACATCAGGAGGCATTCGAGGCTCTAACGAACGCGCTCACACAAGCTCCGGTGTTAGCTTGCCCGGATTTCACAAGAAAATTTACGCTACNGAGGCTCTAAAGAACGCGCTCACACAAGCTCCGGTGTTAGCTTGCCCGGATTTCACAAGAAAATTTACGCTACAAACAGATGCAAGTGATTTCGGTCTCGGCGCAGTCCTTACTCAGGAATTAGAAGACGGGGAACGAGTGATAGCGTACGCGAGCCGACGGCTGAATAAGGCGGAGATGAACTACTCTCCGACTGAGAAGGAATGCCTGGCTATAGTTTGGGCAATAAGAAAGATGAGGCCTTACCTGGAAGGGTACACGGTAGTCACCGACCATCTGGGGTTGAAATGGCTGAACGCGATAGAGAGTCCATCAGGCCGAATTGCGAGGTGGGCACTGGAGCTCCAACAGTATACTTTTGATGTGCAGTACCGAAAAGGGAAACTAAACGTGGTGGCGGACGCGCTCTCACGACAACCACAAGACGAGCAGCTCGGCACAATGATATTGCAGCAAGATAATAGCGACTGTAAATGGCTCACGGCTAAAATGGCGGAGGTGAGAAAAGACCCTGAGAAGTTTCCAGATTACGTGGTGGAAGAAGGTAGGCTTTACAGGCGAATATCGACACAGATGGACGATGAAGATGCGACCCCCTGAAAGCTGTGCGTGCCGACATCGCAAAGAAGCAAAGTTCTTAGGGAAATCCACGATATACCAAGTTCGGGGCATATGGGCATCCGGAAGTCAATTGCGCGGGGGATGACGCGTTACTACTTGCCCGGCATGTTCAGAGACATAAGAAAGTATGTGCGGGAATGCTATACATGTCAGATATACAAGCCTAGTCAACAGCAAGCTGCCGTTAAGATGCTCACCCAAATTGCGGAGGAACCTTGGGCGACGGTATGTGCCGATTTTGTGGGACCCATCACGCGTTCAAGACACGGCAACACGATGGTCATAGTTTTCCTCGACCGATT
>NW_016205713.1:0-2165 GCF_001687245.7 Rhagoletis zephyria
TATATTCCCTACCCGTACAGTAGATCCTTGTTGGCTTCCGTTGCGCTACCAATGGCATCTTTCCTGTGTGGCAATAAAATGTCTTCATAATGCCGTAAAATAATTTACAATAATTAAAGTTATATGTCTCGCGAATGTGAACAACGTCGACTGGAATGCTTCCGTTGACTTCATTTCGCAAAGGTTGCGACACAAAGCCCCCGTCACGTCAGTAAGTCTGGCCATAAGTACCAACTCAGCAGATATGTGAATTGGTGTATGGGTGTGTGCGTGTTTGTACTCGAGAATTACTGGATTCCATTCCAATGTTGCTGGGCTGTTGATTTTCTTCGGCGTTGCGTGCCATTCGAAGTCAGCTTACCGCAAGGTCGCTCATCCGCCATCGGTCGCTTTTATACGCTCTTCCTGCTCTCGCCCTACAATCGCAGTCAATTAAGATTATGGCTCAAAAAATTATTGCTGTTACATTTATGTATGTAAGTGTGTCGGCGATGAGCGTTGAAATGACGCCATTCACACGGAGAGAGGAGGGCACAAAGGCGACATTGGCGGTTGCGAAGGATGGATGCTCTTTGTGTATTCATGTGCGTGCGATTTTGGTGCCCACACACATGTGTTCGTTAGTTCGCTGGTAGTGGTGGATGAGCAGGTGGGCTGTCTGTCTGCGCCGTTACGTNGATTACACGCATATCATCATGTGTATGTACCTACATATGTACATCTGTACATATTTAAAAACACACACCTACTTAAATAAATATAAAAGAAAATATACGACACGAATTGGGATGACATTCGCATGGGTCTGAGAGCGCTTATGTTGAAGTAATTTAATAGTGCCTGTGATTTTACTTTTCTCTTTAAATTATTAATTTTCATAAACTAAACAAAAATCTTAATTGCATTTTAATTTTAATTTCTGTGTTGTTTTGCGATGTTTTGAGGTGGGTTCTGGGGATCAAACCCCTAAATCTAAATATGTTTGCGCAATCGATCTCGTTTCACATTATTCGTTGGGATTTTCTCTGAATACTAAAAATTATGTTTCAAAAAAAAAAAGTATTAAACCCATGGTTTGGTTATTTGTCCTTTAGATTCTTCATAAGCAATTAGAAATGATCAAGAGGTGTCATAAGTGCTCAAAAATAGAAGGGTTCAATCAGCACCAACCACACCGGTTACATCACCAAGCCAGAAAAAGAAATATACTTACTTGTCTTTGGGCCTTGAGCCTTGCGACCGAGCAAATTACTAAAATGGTAAATGGTGAGTTTATGGCCACCACAATCGTTAACTGCAGCACTCAATAATCAATACGAGAGGATATTGACTACTTTGTGTGCAATATAGGCCGACGGCGTCATCAAGCTGAACTTCTTCAAGAACGGTCGTCATTACCAAAGACATTGTTTCCAAAAATCAAAAACTTTTAGCTCTGAAATTATTGTGATACGAAATACTTGTGCCAAATAATGGCAGGTTATTGATCGAAGTTCGTGGCGTACTCACCGCAATTTAACCCACAAGGATTAAGGATATTATTTTTAATGTTACATGATTTATTACGAAATTGAGGAAGGTATCAGTGAAATTAAAATTTTGGGTATTACTTTTTTTTCAATTTCACTTTTCCAAGGCCGCAACTAAAACTGAAATTTGTTTCCTTCATTTGAACTGCGAAATTTCTGGGGTACGCCCATTGAGAAAAACATTTTATGGAAAGAGAATTAATCACTTAAAAATAATCAGAATTATGAGATGATCTATTCTGTTAACTGCACGCATTAAATATTTGGAGAAATCTTAAAAAATCAATTGCAAGAGAAAAAAATATTTTTTGGTAAAAAAATGGATTTCTTAGAAAAAATGTTTGCCTCTTGGCAAGGCATTGCCAACTAATGGCTCTCAAAGCTCGTACCGTTAATTAAGTTCAGGATGGTCAGCGCAAAAAAAAATCTAAAAATGTATCAATTATAGAAATTCATTTTGTATTATCTCGATATGGAAAAGGCCTATCAAGTTTACTTACTAGAGCCACACAAATTATTACTTTTTAATTAAATTTTCTTCAAGCTACTTACCCTCCGACCAACCACGTACATATACATACGAATTTAATGAAAGCCGACTCTTCAAATCTCTGTATATACACATTATTTATTTGA
>NW_016205714.1:0-2165 GCF_001687245.7 Rhagoletis zephyria
TGTAATAGCTACCGATACAATCTTTCAATTTCATTTTCTACTCGTCAATTGTGCACTGATTAAATCATCAAAGCACGAAAGCAGCAATCAACAATGAAATCTTGCGGCATCTTGTTGATTTGTTGTTGGTGTAGCTGTTGTTGCTAGACTTGTCTATATTTTTATGACCGTATGCGCATGTGTATGCATATGTATATGTATATATTTGTTTGCTGCTTTTCCGCGCTTTGGTCAGGTATTGCTAGTTTTTTTTCTTGATATCTCTTCCATCAATAAAAACGCGCATTGCAACTCTTACAATAAAAAAAAACGCAACGGAAACAATATTTATGGTGAAAATCCAACAATAAAATTTCCAAACTACTTCCACCTGCTAGTGCGCGTGATGCGAATCGTGCACGAGCATGCATGTATATATGTATGTATGTAGAAGTGTAATATATGTACAGGCCTTGGTGGCAAGAATAACAGTTGCAATTTCGATGTGTCAATTATGGCCTTGATTAGTTTAACTGATGCGCACAAAAATTGCAGAACACAGAAGAGTTCTCTGGCTACTGCCAATAGCGAATGTAAAGGAGCAAAGGGCAATGCAGTATTGCTAAACTCTCCCGAAAGTAGTCGTTTAGCGAGTCTTAAATTTTACACTTCTGTTTTAGGAATCCGCTTCGTTAAAGTTCAAATACTTCAAATCTTTAAATGAATAACAAGGCAGCTTAAAATTGCGAAACAGAATTATCTTCATTTGTTGTTGATTGATTTTTCTGACAGGGTAGAAAGAAGATTTATTTTGGATGCTTTGCAGGGTTAATAGAATTGTGAGACGTACTATTTACAGTTCCTTAAATGCACTTCCATGATCTGAACAAAGTCCGAGATTCATAATTTCTCTCCTTTTTGTTTCCTCACTTTTTTTTTAGGTCAAATTACGAGTTGTGGTTTTAAAATGCCAATACTCAACTTGTCAACTATCTTAACTATAACCAATTTGCTGATTTTGTCACAGTCCGCAGTTCTAAATATTGTGCGGTCGGTCAAAGCCTTATGCAAAACAGGATTAGTGGGACCCAGGAGGGTTGTTCAATCCCTATAGGCCTTTGAAGACAAGAATTATGATTTCAAGTCGAGAGGAAGATTTTCTAAAACAACCATCCGAACCAATATCATAAAATTTTGTAGGAAAATATTCTGTTCTTTCATTGCACTAACAAGAACATATGTATGTCGTAAAAAAAACCCTAAATAAAATGAAAACATTTCACTATTTTTTGCTATGATTATTTACTGTTTATTAGCCGCAGTTCCATTTAAATCACCATTAAATTAAATTAACTTTGCTATAATTATGTATATCAAGCGACGGGCACTTAATTTTCTCTGCGCTACTTTGTTGCTTAAGTCTTTTGTTTATTTTGTTTTAAATCGCTTATGGCGCTGACAACAATTGCAGTAGTCGTGTCACTTTCAATTGATTCACCAACAGTTTTAACATTTTTATTAACTGACCGACACGCCCCAACTCACTTACAACCAAACATTCATGCATGCATACTAGGGTGGTTCAAAAATGCATGTGGAAAAAGTAAAGTCGGAATTTGTATGCTCTCACCCCCTAGGAATCTTTTGTACCGAAAAAAATATACCCTGCCTTTTTATTTTGAAATCAAAAAATTATTAGCGCTCAAAATTTTTTATGTTTTTCGTAGAATTGATATAGAATTCTCAAAAATTAATATTTTTCGTTCGGAAAACTCTGTTGCTCTGCAGCAGACTTCCAATGATATTACGCAAGTATTTATTTAACACTTAACACAGTTAAATAAGCAATGGGGTATTGTCATTGAAAGTCTTCTCAAGAGAACCAGAGACTCTACGAAAATTGTTTTTTCCCATATAAATAAAATACATGGAAAACTTTGAGCGCTTTGAGTGACCTCTAAATATTTTTTGATTTCAAAATAACAAATAGGGGTATATTTTTTTCGATATAGAACAATCCTAAGGGGTGAAAGCATTAAAATTCCGACTTTACTCTTTTTGGACCACCCTATGGCATACACATGTATACACTACATGTACATATATACACAAGTGTATACATCTTTATTTAGACATTTGCAAGTAAGTACACTGCATTAAACTAACTACATTACACTGTAATTTTT
>NW_016205715.1:0-2165 GCF_001687245.7 Rhagoletis zephyria
CGGTCTGCACGGAATGTGTGCAGAAGTGCTCTTCTGCTGTGTACTGCAACCAGAGATGATGACTGAGTGTACGATCTGAACGCGAGGCACTGCACATCTACACACAATTGACACCCCTGTAAATAAAGTGGGCTAGACAAACGGTGGAGACAGAAAGTGGAGAAGGGCAGATTTGGCGGTGTTTGGAGTTAGTGTACAGCATTACATTGCGTCAGTCTATGCTTTCCTAGTTCCCGGATTTTTGGGTATAAAGTGGTCAGTTGGGTTTGGTGGATTTTTTGGTCAAGAAAAACTAAAATCATTGGACTAAAATACTATTTTTGAATTTATCACTTTTACCCCTGGACGATAAAAAATCTACGGTAGCAATTTTGATACTGCTGAACAAAATATTAAGGTTTTTAGAAAACAAGCACTCAAACTTTGCTCTGATAGCAAAAGTNAGTTTAGTGGATTTTTTGGTCAAGAAAAACTAAAGTCATTGGACAAAAATACTATTTTTGAATTTATCACTTTTACCCCTTGACGATAAAAAATCTACGGTAGCAATTTTGATACTGCTGAACAAAATATTAAGGTTTTTAGAAAACAAGCACTCAAACTTTGCTCTGATAGCAAAAGTCCTTCAAAAAAGTGATGTTGGTATTAATATACCACACCAAATCACAGTGAGTATGTAGTTACTAATTTCCTCTTCTGATACAGACATGCACTGTTCCACTAAATTAGCAGGGGAAAGATAGGGAGATTGTAAACTTAACATGTAAAGCAGACTCGTTGACAACGGACATCGGCTCTGATTACGACTGCTGCTGATGGTGCTGCTCCTGGTTCGGCATCATGGCCAATGAACATCGCAAATGGTCCGTAGGACAATTATCTTACAACACACAACCAGCAGCCAGGTAAGGAGGACATCTTTGGCGACAACTTTGACGATAAAATTTAACCCTTATCTAAACTATCTTGCGTGTTTGTTGTGATGTGAGATTTTGATGATAACAAAAATGGTGTAAAGAATGACAGTAATTTAAATTAGTTTTAGGCTCAATGTGAAGAGCATAAGCTCAGGTATAAAGGATGAGCTTTTCCTTAAAATCCTAAAAACTGAGTGATATTGCACGAAAGGTACATTTCATGCTAAAGAAATGCAAGGAAAGATCTTTGGTTGCTATTATTAGCTCAGGTAAGTTATCCTGTGTATGTGTGTGTGTGTATTACAAATGTCAATCTGGCGGGCGATCAATTAATTAACCTTCCCGCGCTAAAGTAAAGTGGTTTATGCTTGCCTGTCTCTCCATGTGAGCGTAGTCTTGTGGTGTTTGGCTAGCAGTAGTAGTTGTGAACCACTGCAATCACTGTTCAAGTGCTTACCTCAAACGGTGAAGTACCGTTACTTTTGGGAGAGAAGTGCTGCAGTTCACTGCTTATGCTGCTGCTGCTGCTGATGTCCTCTTCGTGAAAGTCACTGGCGTCAGGATCAAAAAGGTTGACGTCGTCCACCGTCGTCCGATCATCGTCGGCCGCTCCTAGATCACTGGTATCGTTGTTCTCGGGGCCCATGATGATCTTATAGTTTTTCCTTTTTTCTTTTTACTTTTTCAAATATACAAAAAGTGTTCAGTTTAAACTGTTGACCTTGATTTGTTGTGCCTTGTTGTTCTACTTTACGGCATTTGATCGGCAAGTTGTAAATTCGAATGTGTAACTGTTAGCACCAGGCAAAACTTAAAATTTCACAGCGTTGTGTTTGATCAGAGATCAGAGTTGAGCTTTTCTGTTTGTTCCCGACTGTTTCGCCAACAACAACGAAACTTCTATTGAGATCACATTTCAAGTGGTGGTGCACTTGCTGAGAAGCAGATAGTATTGAGGCTAGCTAATTCGGTCGGAGACAAGAGTGAGCTGTGGGGTGANTAATTCGGTCGGAGACAAGAGTGAGCTGTGGGGTGAGCCACACTACTGAGAGGTCACAGATAAAATGGTGGTGGTGTGATGATGAAGATTTTGCTTCCGAGGAGAAACTGGTTGCTGGTGGTGGTGGTTGGTCGCTGTTGGTCGTTGGTTTGATCGGTCGATAATAATAACGTTTGGCGGCGGTGGCGGTGGTGGTGACGGCGAAAATGATGGGGAAAGTGTGCATTCAGTACAGCATTGTGCACCAC
>NW_016205716.1:0-2165 GCF_001687245.7 Rhagoletis zephyria
GTCTGGCAATGCTTTTATGTAAGTTTAGTCTGGCAATGCTTTTACGTAAATGCTTTCATATTTTGACAGTTCGTTATTGTAACGTATGTTTGTCCTTCTCTTGCATATTGCCAAAATTGCCAAACGTTGTAAGCAATGCGAATTTATACAAGGTGGTGATGATGGCGAATTTAGATTTTCGCCGTGGTACTTTCTTGTGTCAAAATAGTGTGTTTGTTGTAATATGAATCCGCCTTGTTTACAACAAACACATCATTTTGACATTAGGAAGTATCGCGGCGAAATCTAAATTAACCATCAACACCACCTTGTATAAATTTGCCTTGGTTGTAAGAAAATGCTATAAAAGTCGACACTTTGCTTTAGCCATGGGTAATTGCGCAATTTTTTTGGCGCTAGCTCAAAACGCCAGCGCCACCTGTGGTGTCAGCGCACTAAAACAGCGCAATAGCGCAGTGTACTGAAATGAACACGGCGCCATCTGAGTGTCACCACAGTACCCACCGTCGTACAGTGCAGTACACCAGACAGTGGTGTCATGTCTATTATTTCTATAATTTTCGGCGCTGAGCAACGCTTGTACCGCCAACTATCATTCTTGAGTAAAAGCTTTAAATTTGCGTTCTCAACACTCAAATGCAAAAACAAAGTACGTGTAAATTTTCCAAGAGTTAAGGCGAATTGTGTGTGTGTTCCTCATATGTTGCTTGGGTTAATGGCGCTGGCGCTTTCCATATACTGGTATTGGCGCGGCAACTCCGGCTTCGGTGTTAACGCAATTGCGCCGCGCAGCGCAGTGTTACCCATGCCTACTTTGCTTAAGCTCGTTAATTTGTGTTCTGGCGATCAGGAGTTGCAAAATTTCTGTGTTTTATTTTGTGTTTCTAGCAGTAGACGGAATTTCGCAACGTTCCAAATAAATAAAAAATGATTTTCCGTAGTTTCAAAGGCAGTTAAAAAATGCGTATAATTTTCGTCACGAAATTGATATCATAAATTTTGTGTTTCTTGTTCAGCTTTCGTCATTCGAAAATTTTACCTCAAAGAGGTGTTTTATTTGATATCAATAATTTTGGGGTAGCAAATTTAAAATCGACGTAAATACAAACAATAATCTAAATGTTTTATTTTTCTGTCTAAATCTAAATGATGTATTCAAATCGATGTGTCCTTGAAACATATAATTTTTCGAATACGGAATAACGCGAGAAAGAATGATCATATCCTTTGTATACAAAAAAATGAAAAAAAAATCAAAATTATGAGAAATGATAAAAACTTATCAACTTGATACCAACTTTGGATACAATAAACAACTGTATTCGTCTGATTGCCTGGTAGTATAATTTTTGTTAAGATTTCTACCGGGTGTGGGCGTACACATGTGCTTTTTTTTAGAAGTTTTGCTTCTATTACGTGTACGGTGTTGCACTCGTGCTATTAAACTAATGCTTTTTTCTCAAGTAGTTTTGCTCAGTGGCAATTTATACATATGTATGTAAGTAGTAGCGGCACATTGGGTGAACTAAATGCATTCATACATACATATTTATGTACAGGTAGGTTAAGTGCGGGTGATAAACCCATGTAGCATAGTTAAATACTGTGTACATACCTGCAATTAAAATGGGGAAAAATTTTACAAATTCGGTATATGACTGAAAAAAACTCTAAAATACACACAAATAGTGGTTTCCAAGACAGCTGCGATTTGCAGGGAATTTCGGTTTAAGTGGCAATCGGGGAATGGGCAATTTTTTTCGGGGAACTGGGTATGTTATATTTATATCTGAAAANGGGAACTGGGTATGTTATATTTATATCTTAAAGTAACCAAATTAGACGAATATGTTAATTTTAATTCATTGGTCGCTATTTGGGGCGACTTTTTTCAATTTGAATCGCCATATCTCCACAGCAAGAGTTTTCCCAGATATGAGCTATATACCAAATAAAAGCCAAGGTTTTGGCCTAAACTTGGGGAAACTTAGAATAAAATCGACTGACCAGTTTTTGAGAAAATGCCCGAAATCTATATTTTCAGCAGCCCGATTTTAAGTTTTCAGGCGATAACGTTATGACATATTTATAACTCATTAACACAAAAGATAGCGTAGGTAGTTTGAAAAATTGCCTTTTTTCGAATTTCAGGCAGCAGCCACGCC
>NW_016205717.1:0-2165 GCF_001687245.7 Rhagoletis zephyria
AATTTATGCAAAATAAGCGCCAGTGGCCGTTAGCCGTTAGACATTGGCCGCCGACCGGTTGACCGTTGATGGTCGTCGATGTCATTAGGCCATGGTCAGTTGTAACAGTTGTACTTAGCTTAGTGGTTGTGCCAATGGCAGGAGCCAGGGGTGTTTTAGTGTTGCTGTGGATGGTTGCAGTTGCAATGAATACACATACATACATACATACGAGTAGTTGAGACGGCTATCGATGTGGCAAGTGCAGGCACTTTATATGCTCCATTAATTCACCAAAATAGTTATGTGCTGCGAAAAGCTATATGTAGTACAGCATCTACCAACGAATTTGTAGTTGTTATTTGCTAATTGCTCTACGGTTGGTAATTTACTGCAATGAGTACTATAAATGTGTGCATTCAGATGTGAAAGTGAATTTTAAATGAAGCGAATACATACTTACATAAAGGAACGTAATTATTTACATAGAAGGATTCGACGACACAGGAAATTTAGTTTAGAATTAATGTGAATGTGAGTTTATAGGACATATTCTGAGTTTCAATATTGCTTAAAATCATATCCTTTGCGGGGGTCGATCTGGTCTTATCACACAAATATAGAGTTTAAACGGCCGCCTCCAAGTGGCAGATGGTTGTTATAAAAAGCTTTTCCTTGGCAGAAATATACATGTATATGTATACTTGGAGCTTTTCCATTATTACTTAGTGAAATCAGAAACAAAAGTTTGGATGTTAGTCGGACCACAAATCAATCTCTCGGATGATAGTGCGCATCCCTGCCCATTCCGCCACGCAAACCGCTGTGAATGGGGCTTAACTTAGTATGTTACTTTTTCACACATCTACTACATAAATAGGTGGTTCACTGAATGGCTTACTAACCACTGATCCGGTGAGATGATAATACCCATTACAGAGGGTTTCCTTGACTCTTGGCCTCATCAACTTAGGCCGGCAGTGACCTATCAGCAGGACCCATACCATTCTGTAGTCTTTCCGTGACAGTGCTCCTGCGAAATGTGTAATCCTGCCTTCATTAATTTGGTCATATATTTTAAGTGATGTTAAAAAACTTTAGTACATTAATTAATAAGTTAAACGAAATATATTGATATGGATATGAAACGGGAGGTTGAAGAAAGTTGAATTCCAAAATATTTTTAAACGGGCTGCCAGAGGTCTGATAGAGGTCATAAGAAATCTGTAACCATTCCGAATATATTTTTGACGAGGGTTGCCACCAGCTGAGGAATTTAATTGACAGGGTAAATGCGAAAGTTTTTGGGTATGTTTGTTGCTCTTGCTTTGAATACAATTTGGCATACAGATACTTTACGACCAGAGTTGTCACTTGCTCAAAAAAAATTAAATTCTATTTTGTATTTATAAGTTTAACAAGATTTTAAAACGTATGAGATCTAAAAAATTTTTATCACGAACGCATTTTTAAGTGAATGTTACCTATTTAAAACGATAAATTCGATTTTATTAATTATTTTAACTAAGAATTACAAAATGGACGTAAAAGGACTCATTCCTTCCACTTTGGAAAACTTTATTTTGAATATATGTATTTTGAACCTGTTTAAAAGTCAAATCCTACTTTTGCATAAGCTAACTATAGTATATGGCAATACTGATATATATCGAAAGCTGTATACGAAAGCTTTGTTTCGACATTAGTTTTAAAATTTATATTAAATTTAGCCCTTAATTAAATGAAGCTTTGCAAAATTATGTGAAGTGAAACCAAAGCAGTTTAACACTGTTTTTATGACCCTTCTGAAACTTGCTTAGAAGATAACAATAACAATCATGGTTAGCTTGCCTTAATTTTATGGTAATGCATTTTTTTCCAAAGATATAGAAATATTCTTCATACGTTTTCAAAGCAAGCGAAAATATTTTGAAAAGGGGTTGCCACATATTTGACAGTATAATTAAATTGAATCAACTACTTTAATGAAGTACATATATGTATGTATATAAATGTGGCTGTCAAGGTAAACAGTTTGATAAAAAGCTTTATTTCGCAAATATTTTGAAGCGGGGTGGATTTCAAACGAAAGATGTTTAAGAAAACTTTATGAAGAAATCAATTTTGAATAGGTGCCAACTGCTTCTTCTTCTTCTTATTTGGCGCTGTAACCGCCTAAGCGATTT
>NW_016205718.1:0-144 GCF_001687245.7 Rhagoletis zephyria
CTGACCGGATCTTAACCAGATTAGTATGGGACCACCTCTGAGACACTACTACTACCTCGGTTGACGTGGTCCAAACTTATGCCGTAACATACATAAAAAAAAAAAAAAAAAAGATTCCGACGAACTGATAACCTCCTCCTTTTT
>NW_016205718.1:184-2165 GCF_001687245.7 Rhagoletis zephyria
CTTATGCAAAAGGTTGTATAAACTAATAGTATTAGTTACTAAAAACTTCCAAGGTTCATTATTACACTATAGGTATAAGCAAAATAGGCCAAAATACCCATGCACGAAAAATACCACTTTTAGTACATTTATAAAAAATGCGGCAACCATAACTGAGCGCGACGCACTAATACCATGACAAAATGAGACTGTGTTGGTGTGCCCAGCTATGATCTATGTACATACATACGAGTATACAAACATATATACATACATACGATGTCAGTAATAATGAATGTAGATATTTTTTAGTAATACATAAACAACTTTTCTCAATAATAATATTTCACCTCTTGGTTGCTCTCATTTCTTTTCAGGTATATATTTTGGCTTAACAGACTTGAATACTGTTTCTTATTGGGTGACTGCAGGTAATTGAACTGTTTTTTATTTGGCTGTTTTTGTTCTTATGGTTTTTAAAATGGCTATATGTATATTCATACAACGGTCCGCTGGTGCTTTGGCTAAATCAAAATACAAATTAAGCTACTTTCTCCAAAAGCTGTTTCATCTTGCTTTTAACGAATATTTTATTGTGCGTTTATAGGAGAAATCAGTTCATCTTTTATTTGAATTTAGCCAGCCAAAGGATCAGCGGAACATTGAACGAAGTTATAAGCCGTAGCGTGACAGAAATTTATAAAAAAATAAAAAATAAAATTAGAATCGAAATTTGTAATTTAAGGATAGTAGAAACGCATTGTTAATGTCACTTTGCTGTTTGTGAAAGCCGTCAAGTTGATATAAAATAAAAATAATTTTCACTTCATTTAAATAATATTTCAACTCAAAATATTACCTTCGCCACATGCAAAGAAGAAACTGTTTTCAGTGACGTGGGCATACATAGACAACAATTCAAGTAGAGTGTTTGCATAAAAAAATATGTCTGAAGAAAGTGATGACTCGATCGGTCATGAACGGAAGCCACCGAAAAATTTGTTACAAGGTTCAAAAACGAAGTCGTTTCCAGCCGCATCTGTGTGAGTACACTTTTTAAAGGAAAAAATGTGAACAAATCACTTTTGAAGAACTATGGATTATTATTTTCCTTTAGAGACATGGATAGACATAGGGTCATAGCTGTGGAACTAATAGTCACATGTATTTTTCCAAACAGTTAAGTTTAGGGCCCAATTAAAGACGTAGTAACCATAAGTTTGTCAAGAACTTCAGAACTGCTTATGGTTATGGCGAAAAACCAAAGCACAACAGATACCTGCAGGTATACGGTTATGATTGCGGCTACGGCGATATGGTATGGCACCAATAATCGCTTACAAAGCTGCCTATACGTTGAAGAACGCCATATCTCAACAAATGGTTCAGAAACGCGCTATCTTAGCCGCCTATATATTGACAACCAAATTCTAAAATAAGGCATTCACTGCCGATATCTAAATAGGGAGTTTTTTAACCTGCTGCCCAGATAAGTCGATCTTGCACTCAGCCGTCGATATGGACCACGGACGAATAGGGACAGCTTTTATGCAGAGTGCGTTCATTCATATCAGTGATGCTCAAAACAGCGCCCGCGGGCGGAACTATTCAAAGCTCTCTGTAGAGCTTTTACTCTGCACGAGTCTCTACAAAATGTATTAGAAAGCTTCAAAAGCTTTGACATACATATAAAACAGTGATGCGCAGAGAGAACTTTTACTCTTTACGCGAATATATAAAATTTATGGAAAGCTTAAAAGAGCTTTGCCCGCGGGCAAGGCTGTGCCCATCAGTGATATAAAATTAAATGAAGAGAGAGATCTTGAATATTTAATTAACGATATGAAGAGAGAGCTTTTACTTTGCTCTTGTTTACATCAACGACGACCATAAAGAACTTTTACCATCTATGAAAGCTTTTCAAAGCTTTTGTTACGGAATATGTTGTGGTCGTGACTACACCTTTTCCAACAGTATTTCAGAAAAACACAAATGTATTTCA
>NW_016205719.1:0-2165 GCF_001687245.7 Rhagoletis zephyria
CACTTCGTCATCGTTTTGCAAACACGTGCATGAGTTGGAAGTGAGGAATCCCTGCAAACCAAAGTTCCCAAAATCCTAACGAAATCTTTAGGAGTATCTCATTTCGGTAACGATTTTTTTACGAATTTTCAAAGAAAATTATATGAAGGGGTTGACACGAACTCGTAAAGAAATTTCTGTACGAAAAATAAAGAAAATTCTGGAAAAATTCTGAAAGATATTGTTCACATTGCAGCATCCCTGCAAACCATTTTTACAGAGTATTCTGAATCGTAAAGAATTTTTAAAGAATTCGGAAAGATCCCATCCGATTTTTTGCCGAATTTTCTAAAATGAAATAAATTACGCACACTTCCATTCTTTTACGAAATTTCGGAAGAAAATCGGTAAAGAAATGAAAATAATGCTGCTATGTGAAGAATTTCTTGCAGACTTTTTTCAGAATTTTCTTTATTTTTCGTACAGAAATTTCTTTACGAGTTCGTGTCAACCACTTCATATAATTTTCTTTGAAGATTCGGAAAAAAATCGTTACAGAAATCAGATACTCCTAGAGATTTCGTTAAGATTTCGGGAACTTTGGTTTGCAGGGATTATTGTCGTTGCTTCACAGATTTTCTTCCGAAATTTCGTAAAAGAATGGAAGTGTGCGTAATTTATTTCATTTTAGAAAATTCCGCAAAAATTCGAGTTAAATCTTAACGAATTCTTTAAAATTTCTGTACAATGCAGAATACTCTGAAAGAATGGTTTGCAGGGGATGAGACAAAAAGTATGTATGTAGGCGTAAGTATATATTTCGGCTTTTAATAAACAGAAGGCGCAATATTTACAGCCTAATCGCAGCGTATGTACATATGTAAATACATACATACGTACATATGTCTATACATATTATATATGTACATACATATATGTATGAACACATGTATGCATGTATGTATATATGATGTTTTTATCGACCTTGTTATTGACTTTGTAATCGATCTTGTTATCGAGTTTGTAATTGATTTTTTGATAGATTTTGTTATCGATTTTGTAATCGATTTACNTTTTTATCGAATTTATTACCGATTTTGTAATGGATTTTTTGATAGATTTTGTTATCAATTTTGTTATTGACTTTGGAATCGATTTTGTTATCGATTTTGTAATCGATTTTTCGATAGATTTTGTAATCGTTTTTTGATAGATTTTGTTATCGATTTTGTAATCGATTTACTTATCGATATTTTTATCGATTTTGTTATCGATATAATTATCGATTTTGGTATCGATATTTTCATCGATTTTTGTATCGAATTTGCTATCGATATTGTTATCGCTTTTGTTATCGATATTTTTTTCTTATCTTATCGATATCGCTTTAGTTTTTGACTTGGATATGCTCTTAACAATACCACGTATTCTACGTTTAAATTTAGCGGCTGTATCTCCGATGCAGCCTGCAGACCAAGACGAAGGCGCTGGATGGTTCCTTTTTTGTAGAGCGTTCAATTTCCTATAGAAATAATTGAATCTTATCTCACAATAATTATTTTTTAGTAAGTTACAAAATTCAAAACAAAAAATTAATTTCCTTAAAATACTTCAATCTTTGACCTTGAATATCTTTTAAATGGTTAGATTAATGAAAAGAGTATATGAGACCATTTTTGTAGAGCGACGATGCAACTGGTTTAACGATCTATTGGTGATAAGATATGACCATTTTTATATGAGAAACTATGATGAGCATAATCTTCCCGTTAATATTAAGAGCTCAGATTTGGTAAGTACTTTCTAGAGGTACCCGGGAACTAGTTTTCGTGTGTCGGATCCAAAAAAAAGTACTTTATTTTTTTTTATCCACCCTAATGTACATATTCTAAAATGGAGACAAGAGCCACAATGAAGGTGAAATAACGCCCGCGGGCTTTTTTCATTTTTTAGGAAATGAGGCCCGCGGGCGTTACTGCCAAATCGAAAGGGAAATAATGTCCACCGGCTAAAGGCAATAAAGCCGGAGGCCTTAATTTCTTTTTCGAAAAGGCAATAACGCCCGCGGGCTTTATTTCTTTTTTTTAGGAAATAAAGCCCATGGCCGTTATTCCCGCGGGCCTTATTGCACTCCACCTACCAAAGTTCATATTCTTGTGAATTATGATTCCGAAGTTGTAGCTGAT
>NW_016205720.1:0-2165 GCF_001687245.7 Rhagoletis zephyria
ACCGCAAACCTTCTATCACACCTAAAGGCACTTCTTCCAAGGTTCTTAGAAGAAAGTGAAAAACCCGGAAACTTTCCACTTGGAAAAGAAGATCCTGCTCACGCCACCTGATTGGTCCCTTTGTTTCGGACCGTTTCGGTTGCCATGCGAGCACAGCAGCGCCCCCTAGGCGGCGCGTTAGAGCTGCGTTCACGCTAGCTGGCTGCCATTGGTGGAGCTGGGGTGCACATTGCTGCCGCTGCTCTGGTGCGCGCACTCACAGGCAGCGGCTGCCACGCCGAGCCACCGAGCCAGTCATTCGTTCGATGCCATTCACCCAGTGAGCACATCGTCTCATCCCTGGTCCTCCGTGGTCATCACCGCCATCAACCACCACCACCACCACCACCACCATCATCAGCGGACAAGATGTCTCCAGAGAAGTCGGCTCGTATCGCCTGCGACCAGTGCGACAAGACGTACTCAAACCGCAGCAACCACAATGCTCACAAGCGCACCGCTCACCCGCCCACGCCGGGTTATGTTCATATTCCGAAGAGGCGTAGGCTGCTGAACTCGCAGAAGAAGTCGGCGCCGCCTGCAGTGAAGAAGAGTAATGTGTGTCCCACTTGCGGCGCCCGTTACGCGCAATCGGCCTCGCTGTACCGCCATAGGAAGCAAGTCCACGGCGGAGCCGTCACCAGCAGCAGCAGCAGCAGCAAGGGCATGAAAAAGAAGTCGGCGTCCACCTCAAAAGTAGGACTTAGACGTGGAAAGTGAGTAGTAGTGATGATGATGATCTTTTCCATTTTGCTTACCACTCTTTCTCTTTTTTTCAGGCCGGCCAGCTTCCTCGCTTCCCACTCCTCGCGCCCAACTCCGCGCGCTTCTTTAGAGACAAAGAGCAATACAGCCGCTCGCAAGCGCCTCTTCGGCAAGTCGGACGAGGAACATGTCAAAGAGGAGGAGGAGGAGGAGGAGAGCGCCAACATCAGCAACGGCCGCAGCGACCTTTACGAGTGCAAAGATTGCGACCTAACCTTTACCAACGTTCAGATGCTCATGAAGCACATCTCACTGGTGCACGAGCTGAAGAAGAAGGTGGAGGAGAAGGATGAGGAGAAGGAAGAGAAGGAGATCATCCACACTCCACACTCGCCCACTTACACTCCTCACTCGCCAACTTACACTCCCGAGGATAAAAGGGTTTCAAGTGGTCAGGCTCAGGCGCAGAAACGACCGGGAACGCCTTATCCCACCGAGCTCTCTGGCGGCTCTCGCAAGAGCTCTCTTCGCCGTAACCGCCGCAAGCCGGCTAAGCTGCGGCAAAACNGAGAAGGAGATCATCCACACTCCACACTCGCCCACTTACACTCCTCACTCGCCAACTTACACTCCCGAGGATAAAAGGGTTTCAAGTGGTCAGGCTCAGGCGCAGAAACGACCGGGAACGCCTTATCCCACCGAGCTCTCTGGCGGCTCTCGCAAGAGCTCTCTTCGCCGTAACCGCCGCAAGCCGGCTAAGCTGCGGCAGAACGCTGCCTCGCCGCAGCCCTCCAAACGAGCCCCTCTCCCTCCTCCCTCTACTCCTGCTTCCGCTGCTGTACGATGGTACTGCGTGTGCACCCTGTGCGACCGCAAGTACAGTGCCTTGCGAAGCCTCCGCCGCCACATTAACAAGGCCCACCCGGAGCACACTCTGGTTGAGGTGGAGGGCAGCGCCTCGGAAGATGAGGAAGGCGTCGTGGCCGTGGTCACCGATGGCACCGAAGCTGATGATGAAGCAGAGGATGAGGAGGAGGAGGAGGAAGAGGAGAAAATGGAGGAATTTGATCATTTGTAAACTGTTACAGATCTTTAATATTTTTAATATCTCGACTGTGTCACACACTAATCAATCAATACTGTTTTCAATCCAACAATAAAAAGAACTTTTGAGGTTTCCTTCGAAAAAGATGGCCGCCTTTGTTTTCAGTTTCTGCCAAAAGGTGGCGCTAAAGGTGCGTTAACGCTTTTATTGGAAGGCCCAATTTCTGATTTTTGCGGCGTTTCAGTTTTGGCGCAGTTTTCGCTCTCTATGATCACCAAGAAAACTTTTCTTCCATCGTCCATCATCATCTGTTAGGTTTTAGAACCCTTATGATTTTAGAACTGTCAAGCATTGCTCTCCCACTCTATTTAGAGTG
>NW_016205721.1:0-2165 GCF_001687245.7 Rhagoletis zephyria
ACTCAAACACACATGCACACACATACAGACCGCCAGTCGTATCCACCTGAGCTTCCGTTATCTTCGATAATAGCTGATTAAGTTTCAGCCGCTTGACTTTTGGTTGTTTGGGAGCGCACTTTTCCTTTTAAACGTACGCACGCATTCTCATAAGCGCACTCAGTCACTAGCTACAGTGGCGAAAATATAAATAGGGAAGAGACATTTTAGCATTTGATTGGCTATTTCCCTTTCGCTAATTAAATGTTTATTATTTTTTATGGAACTGTAGCACATTGTATAACCAAAACCATGTAAGTCAAAATTTCAAACTTTGTACAAAAATCACCAAAATTCGTCAAAATTCAAAATTTTGAGTAGTACCTAGCGAAAAAAAATGCAATGGCGTTTTAAGGCCAGAAAAAATAATTTCGTTGGATAAAAAAATTCCTAGAACTTTTAAATGGCCTTCAAAAGGAGAGGGGTTTAAATTTTGTTTCATTTTTTGACCCGAAAATATTTAAAAAAAAAAAGTTAAAAGTTAGTTTAAAAAATTTTTAACCACACATTTTTGCTGCGCTTGCGTCAAGGAATCTATTTGCATGGTCGTAAGCACCGAAAAACGCACTTAAAATTTTTTTATGAATTCATTACACATTACATTATTTTTCCCTTATGCAGGTCATTTTGAAGATCAAGGTAATTTTGTATTGAATATGACCTTAAAAATGAACTACAAAAGTAAAATTTTTAATTTTTTTGGCCTAAAAAATTGTTTCGCTAGCTGTGCTCGTTCTCAGGATATTACAACTTGTCACGAAAAAAGTTCAATTTTCACACTGTGCATTCTGAGTATGCAGTTTTGTACAACAAAGTGCAAATTTTAGGCTGCTANCTTGTCACGAAAAAAGTTCAATTTTCACACTGTGCATTCTGAGTATGCAGTTTTGTACAACAAAGTGCAAATTTTAGGCTGCTATCCTAGCTGTTGATTTTTGCCATTTTTTTTTTTTTTGTGAAAGGTGTTGCTCATTTTCTCCTTACAAAAAAGTTGTCCAACATACTTTGTATAAAGGAAAACGCGCGAATAAAAAATTTCCTAAAATTAACGGTAAGGTGTTGATAGATTGTGGATGGGCTTTGTGAGAAGGCAAACGTGAGAAGAGAAATTATGGAGTATTAAAAAGTTGACTGCTTAAAATCTGTTTGATTTGCAATTTTTTTCCGTAGATGAGATTCGGCTCAATTCTTGTGCGTACGAGTAAATCCCAATGTCTTTTGGGTAACAAAAAAGCCATATTTGTACAATAAGGGTAATGAAACTGAACTCTATATATTTAGTAATATATTGAAATAATTGGAATACGTTTTGGTGGAAATCGATAAGGCGGTTATCAATAACTTATTTAGTCATAATTGGGTGGTATGTCTTGTGTCTTGTTAAGATAATGTTGTAAGTTGGGGTATTTTGTTATAGAAATATCGGAGGTTTCGTATATTTGAAATTTACGGTTATATGGTAAGTAGCGGTAATTTTATTCCGATCTCAAAAATTTAACATCATCATAATGTTTTTTTTTTTGCGCCAAGATTGATAGATGTGCAAAGTTTGGTGGAAATTAATAAACCGGGTACCCAGATACACATATGTGGGCGTAGGTGGGTGGTGCCACGCCTATTTTCCAACAATTTCCCTAAATATCATTTTCTACTGAGAGGCCATTGCAGATACCAAATTTGCGTAAATTTGCTTAAATAGTTACCAATTTATCGCAGTTCTCGTATTTCTGTAAACTACCGTTATATGGGAGGTGGGCGTGGTTCTTTTATAATTTCAAACATTTTCAACGGGTTTCTTAGTGAGGCTCTATGCAATATTCGCACCGAATTCGGTGAAGGGATTACAGGGATATAGCGTTTCATCATAAAAGGGCGATGCCACGCCTATTTTCCAAAAATTTTATAACTGTCATATTTTATGCCAAAATTCTGCTTCAAAAACCATTTTTCAACAATTTTGATCCAGTATTTCGAAAATACCGTTATATGGGAGGTGGGCGTGGTTATGTCGGATTTTGACCATTTTCAATCCCAACCTACCTTGGATAAAGGGAAACTTGCTTACCAAATTTCGTTGACATATCCCAATTGTTTCTCGAGTTATCGTGTACACGGACAGACGGACA
>NW_016205722.1:0-2165 GCF_001687245.7 Rhagoletis zephyria
AATAAAATGCATTTTTACACTTTTTGCACTCGGTATGTACTTGCTTGGCTTTTCTAGCCAATAATCCTCGGTCTTCAATTTGGCTTAGCATCCCGCGCATCTTTTTCGTACAAGTTTATTGCAAATATTAGGTGGAAATTCTTCACCAATTTTATCAAATATAACCTCAAATAAACTAGTAAAGGACAAGACAACGTTTACCCATATCTAATGCCTGGGTTATAATGCACGGGACGGAACGTAACAAATCGTAAGGATCTGTTCACTTTAGGCCGTTCGTTACGTTCCGCTCCGTGCGTTATAACCATTCGCATTCATTTCACATAAATACATTAGTTAACTAATTGTTTTTAGGATGCGATGTAACTAGGGATGTTCCGATACCATCAAAGTATCTATACCTACTTAAATGAGTTTACTCAAATCGTTATTTCGATACTATGGTGCCCGTCTTTAATGGGTTAGACTACATAGTGGATATTTAAATACAAAAATTATGTACTTTGAATACACTTGGACTTATTTTTCACCTAAGAAATTTTCAGGTGGGTAATTACCTACCTTTAAAAATTTCAGGTGCGTAGTACTACCCACCATACCCACGTCTTCCGCCGCCCCTGTTTTTATGTATGTACATTAGGGCGGGTCTTTTTTTTTACTATGTGCGTATAGCATAGGAGAATTCTACATGTAATTCTAAGCAAATTTTTCGAAGAAACCATAGGTCTAAAATCAATTTAGAGCTTGCCAACTTGCGAAAATAGGTTTTGAAGAAAATGTGAAAATTTCCACTGGTGGAAGCTTTGAAAAAAAAATATAAGCGCAGAAATGGATTCCTCACACCAAAAACCCGCTTATAGCACGTTTTTATGCAAAATTTAAGCACTTCTTTACGACACTACAGCAAAAAGCTACGGAACCTGTTTTCGCAATTTGGCAAACTCCAAATTGATTTTAGACCAAAGGTTTCTTCGGAAAATTTGCTTAGNCGTTTTTATGCAAAATTTAAGCACTTCTTTACGACACTACAGCAAAAAGCTACGGAACCTGTTTTCGCAATTTGGCAAACTCCAAATTGATTTTAGACCAAAGGTTTCTTCGGAAAATTTGCTTAGAATTACACGTTGAATTCTTCTGTGCTATACGCGCATAGACGACAAAATCTCCGATACAAATTGACCCGCCCTAATGTACTTACATATACATATTTTATAATAAAATAATTTTTGTTGTTCGGTAACACAGCTCTTACTACCGAACTAGTTCAATTAAGCGAACTAGAAAAGTTCAATAAGGCGAACGAACTAAGACTCGGAAGACCTAGTTCATTGAGCTGAACGAACGAGAAGTGAACTAATATTTAAAGAGAACGAAAAGTCCAACTCCAATACCATGACATTTTGGCGATTTTATCTACTCATCTTTTCCAAACCGAATTTTTCTTTTGTTTATAAAAATATGGTAATTCAGCACTAAACCCCAAAATAATATTTTTTTTTAATTTCACACAGAACTCGGGAAAATGCAAGAAATACTAAGAAAATGTTCATCGAAATTTTCAAATTTTTATTCCATGATCAAAATCCATTTTTATATGAAAGAAGGTATGCAGCACCCTCGACAAAAAAGTTTAAAAAAATCTACGTTCACGATATGAAACATGTACTAAACTTTAATGCGCTCTAAAACTATTTCTAAGAAATCTAATTGAAAAAAAATTGTATCTTAAATTTGGAGATGTTTTCGGTAGAGTTGCCCCTACGCTTAAACAATGCTTTGCCTATATTGTAGGGATATTAATATAGGGTTGCCACTTATTTTCAATTTTACAAAATTCAAATAAAACAACTTAATATGAATGTAAAATGAAAGGTATTTTTGATGAAAGTTGCCCAAAACTATTTTCGTTGATGGTTGCCACGTTTTTTTTTTAATACCAATTCATTACTTACTAATTGTAATGGGTATTTTTTTGTATGTACATACACTCAAATTATGTACTCTTTAGCCTGGCGTATTTGTTAATAGGGTTGCCACCTAATTTTTTAATGTAATTTTATTAGTTTTAAAAAGTTAAAGTTTTTTATTTCCAAAATATGTATGTATATGTCACATGGAAAAATTAAATTAAAGCTATCCAATTAATTCAGCATCATTTCCTCCAC
>NW_016205723.1:0-1947 GCF_001687245.7 Rhagoletis zephyria
TAACGTTTTGACTCATCAGATCAAGTGCTGCATATCAAAAACAGTGCAACTGCTGTTTTGGCACTCGTTTACATCGATGTAAACAGAGCAAGTTTTTCTAATCGATGGCCAGCATCGTTGTAGTTGATGCTTCGTTTCTCAGGCTTAATTTATTAGTACTCTTTTGCCGTACCTTTCCTTCTTCTCCTTCATCAGAGTTTGTGATACTCATTTTGAGTTTTTACTACTAGTCGAAACCTACGCAAATCAGTCGAAATCAGTCAGTCAGTGTTGGTGGTGGTGGTGCACTTTTTTGGTCGCCCAGAGAGTGTCACCGGACACTANGTCAGTCAGTGTTGGTGGTGGTGGTGGTGCACTTTTTTGGTCGCCCAGAGAGTGTCACCGGACACTAACTGCTCTGACTGACTGAGCGCACCTCAAATGGTCAAATGGTGACTGCAGATTTTTAAAAGCAACTTTTATATTTTTTTTGCTTGGTAAGCACCATTCGCCATTGCTGGTAAATTGGTGCACACATTGGCACTTTTTTTCTTGGTAACAGACTTTCTTGCTTCCTTTCCTACCAAGAATAGCTCCCTTTTTTCCAGTCTGAATTAATGTGCGCTCTGTCAGACAGTTACCACCGGAAGGTGCTGGTAGTGAACGCCTTCAGTGAGCTTGCCGTTATTATTTACTCACACTTGCACATTTGCATAAAGCGCCGCTGCTGCCGCCGCCTAAGCTCACTCACTTCTAATCGCTTCAATTACTTTTTAGTTGATCAGTTTTTTCCATGTGCTCAACAGAAGAAGAAGAAGAAGAAGCTAATGTGCTCAGCTCAATGTTCTGTGCTTGTCAGCAGAAAAAATTTTCGCTTGCTCACCCATCCTAATTGGCACTGTGTACCTGCCGTGTGTTTGGTTGGTTGGTGACACTCTGACTTTGACATTGGCCGGCAAATGAGATAGAGAAAGACCTGTCGACCTTTGACAGATGACCATTGCTGCTGTTGTTGCTGCTGCTTTTCGCCGCTTCCGGAGAGCAATCACTTTAATCACTTTGTCAATCTCTTTTCAGTCAGTCAGTCACTCACTCAGGCGAAGTTTGTTTCCCGGCGTGTGGTCAACAAAAGATATATTCTTGTTGATATTATTTTCGTTGATTGCATATTTGGTTTCTCTCTTTTTGAGGGTAATTAGCCTAATGATGGCAGCAGCAGCAGTGGTGAAAGCCTTTGTTGTTTGGTCTAAAGAGTCAATGCATTGTTTTTTGTCTCTTCTCTGTTCTGCGAGGGTCGCAATGAGTGAATGTGCAGACTGCTGCTGCTCTGAGGCTGTGCCAATTTTAATAATGATCTAATTATATTAGAATTCGTCTTAATAGGCTCATCATCAACGGCGGCAACGGGGCAACAACAACAACAACAGCAGCAACAAAAGTCAGGCGCACATCTTAATGCACACACAGTTTTAATTAACTTTAGCAGAATAGTGTTCACTGATAATTGGGAGGGAAAACTGAGAGAGGAGAGCTGCCATCTGGCAGCTGTTTGCAGCTGCTCATTCAGTGCTCATCTTTGCTCGGCCACGCAAGAATGCAATTGACTGAGTTAGAGAGAAGCAAGAGAAACACACAAGCACACACTATTCTCGGTATTGACGACGTGTCAATTTTAATTAAAGTGCCCAAGTGAAAGCGCCCAAAACTGAGCCGAGTTCGGCTGAACCAAACTGAACTGAGAGACCTTTTTGCGAGCAAATCGATGATGTGCCACCATTTCATTGGCGGCAGTGCTGAATGATGCCTTCTTTCTCTCTTTTTTTCACTGTAAAAGTACTCTGTCATCACTATCTGTGGTCGATTCATTCATTTTTTGCCTGTCTGAAAATGTTTCATTCACTGGCACTATTTTTAGGCTTCTAGTTTACTTTATCGTCACTCACAGTTTGACTTTTGGTGTGTGTGTGT
>NW_016205723.1:1978-2165 GCF_001687245.7 Rhagoletis zephyria
CCGATTCGCAGAATCTAATCGGATACGACGACTTTGCGAAAAAGTGCATTTTGAGTTACCTTTTATGGCAGTGGTAAAAAGGTAACCTATCTCGGTGCAGGTCGTTCTTGATCTACTGCCACTGCTCTACTTTTTTCCTATTGCTCTCTTTCTGCTTCTAAACTTCCAAACTCACACAGAGTTTGCC
>NW_016205724.1:0-2165 GCF_001687245.7 Rhagoletis zephyria
TTACCGTTACCATCATCAGCACTACCACCATCACCACCACCACCGCCTCAGCACTAATCTTCATGACCCTTTCTTTGACTTTTCCACTTCTTTGAAATACTTTTTGACGAACAGAACAAGTAAACGCAGGCCAGTGGATAATAACAGGACCACGGCAAAGTAACAATGGTAACAAAGTATCAGGTATAACACAAATATAATAACTACAACAAACAATACAAATCACATNTTCAATTTATCCAACTTGCCAATGTTCGAAGTTTGTCCATCGTCATTTAGAATCTTATTGTTCAACACACCCCCCGATTCTAATAACGGGAGTGCTCCTAGAATCTGGTCCAAGTGAGAGGTGTCCGTCAGCACTTTGGTTAGTCCGTCAGCAAGTTGATCCTTCGATGCGATTCCGGTGACAGCAATGAATCCTTTTTGGTGATAGTCACCGACCGCTTGGAACTTGACATCGATGTGCTTTGCAAGAACAGGATTCTTTTGATTGGTGGCAATTGCTAGAGCAGGTTGGTTGTCCTCGTAGACGACTGTAGGCAAGACTGCTGGGGCTTCCATTTCTTCAAGAAGGTGCTGAAGCCAGAGAGTTTCGTTGGTGGCCGCTGACAGAGCAATGTACTCCGCTTCTGTGGTAGAAGTGGAAACAGTTTTCTGCTTCTTGCTGAACCAGCCGACAGTGCTACCAGCCAGTTTGAACAGTGCTCCACTTTGCGATTTTCGGTCGCCTGCTGGAGCATAGTTGGCGTCCACATAGGTCACCAGGCTGGTCTCATTTTGCTGTCCTAGTAGAAGTGGCCGCTCTTTTGTGTGTCTGAGATAGTTGAGCACCTGTTTGGCCAGTTTCCAAGAGCGTCGAGACGGGCGGTCCAGATAACGGGACAGGTAGCTGACAGCAGCCGAGATGTCAGGACGAGTCATAGAGGCAACGTAGAGCAGGCCGCCGATGATGCTGCGATAGGGCACTGAACTGTCAATTGGCTCCTTGTCCAGTGTTTCAGTGTCAAGTCGAGGTAGTTTGGTGAGAGGATGAGCTTCAGTGACTCTGAACCGCTCGGCCAGCTCATCAATGTAACGGGACTGTGAAGCACTGATGATATCGTCGCCTACCTCCTTAAAGTTGACACCTAAGAACATG
Source organism: Rhagoletis zephyria (assembly GCF_001687245.7). Classification (NCBI taxonomy): domain Eukaryota; kingdom Metazoa; phylum Arthropoda; class Insecta; order Diptera; family Tephritidae; genus Rhagoletis; species Rhagoletis zephyria. The sequence continues at coordinate 1,142 of NW_016205724.1, forward strand.
CCAATGGATCCGAGGTCTTTGATCTCCAAACTGTCGGACAGTCCTTTCTTGATCGTCTCAAGTGCCTCCTTGCTTTTAGCAGCGATCAAGCAATCGTCGACATAAACTAAGATGTACGCCTCGTCACCGTTGGCTCCTTTTCGAACAAACAGACACCGGTCTGACTTGGTGTGATGGAAGCCTAGTGCCTCGAGAATGACGTTGAGCTTTTTAGACCAGCACAATGGAGATTGCTTAAGCCCGTAGATGGACTTCCGAAGCTTCCACACTTGTCCTGGCGTAGAATAAGCAGAAGGTGGACGTAGGTAGATGTCACCGTCGATATCACCGTAGAGAAAAGCAGTGGTGACATCCACCTGTCCAATCTGCATCTTCTTCTGTTTGCAGACAGTGAGGAAAGTTCGGAGCGTGGTGGCAGATGCAGTAGGCGCATAGGTGTCCCAAAAATCAACATTGTGCTGCTGCGCAAAACCTTGAGCCACCAAACGCGCTTTGTAGCGGACAACTGCTCCTTGAGCGTTCTTCTTCTTCTTGAACACCCATCGGCTGCCAATCACTTTGATGCCCTTGCTATCTGGAACTTCCTGAAACACTTGATTCTCTAGCATCGATTTCATCTCGTCGTTGCAGGCTTCGCGCCAGAAATGACCTTCCAAACTGTTCACTGCCGCTTCGTACGACTTTGGCACGCTTTCATCGGTGACAGATAGAGCAGTGTCAGGTTTAACTGGCTCAAATCCGTACCGTTTGGGTTGAGGAAGAGCAGCGCGATTTCGAAGAGTTCGTTTTTGGGGAATCTGGTTTGTTGCTTCTTTGTCATCATTGGTCGCCATATCTTCAACTTGGCCTTCACTTGCTTGGCTCTCACTTTCAGCTGACTGTTCTTGGGCTTGTTCTCCTTCTTTAGGTTCTTCTTCTTCAGCTTTTCCTTTTTCAGAACTTCCTTCTTCACCTTGCTTTTCCTCTTGCTCTTCCTCTTGCTCTTCATTTTCCTCTTGTCCAGCCTCAGTTTCACCCCCCGACA
>NW_016205725.1:0-2165 GCF_001687245.7 Rhagoletis zephyria
GTCTGAGCTTTTAAACGCCAACTAAATTGATTTATTTGCAAAATAATATTAAATAAACATCGTTATGAAAAAAATATAAAATTTTGCACTAAACCGCGCGCTAATCTTAACGCTAAAACTCTATTAATGGATGATATTTACATTGCCTACACTCTTAAAAATTTTCTGTTTAAATTTGCGCGTAATATATTTGTGTCAATTTACATACCGTCATAATTAAGTGAAACACTGCCTGTTTACTTTTACATATAAAATATACGGCGAGAGCAAAATTAAAAATTGCTTGTTGAATTCTAGACACATAATTACATATTTTTACACATAAAATGTTTAAAATTTATGAAATATGATCACTTCACCTGTATTGAATTTTATATATTTCAGTAGTAGTTTTACCCGCACTTTCTAGAGTGTATATAATTTTTGTTTATAAATTATATCTACACAAACATAATCCTAAAATATGACTGTGCATGAATGTTATCTGGAGACGAAACAAGCTTATACGCGGATACTTATAAATAACAGAGATTTAAAGACCTCGACGTTTATTTGTACATAAATTTAAGATTGTTTTTGTACAGCCGTACAGTGGTACTTGAGATCACAATGCTGTTTACTTTAATATTTATGCTTGGCCGTCTGCCGTCTGTGTTAATAAAATCAAAAATAAAATAAAATTTATTTGCACATACATATACGAATATGCAAATATGAATGCAGACACATGTAGAAATTTAAATATGAATTGAGACGACTTTTTTGCTCATTTATTTAATTATTTACTTATATATTGCTTAAAGCTTCTANATTTTTTTTTTGTTCGGCTTTATAACTTATTAACTTCTATACCGAACGATAGTTTAAATATTTTTATAAATTTTAGGACCATTTTTTACATAAAATCTCTTTTGTTTCGATGTGAGACATTTTTGACTTCAGGTTTCTGGCGTTAACATCGCAGCTATTAGGGTATGTAAATAGAAAATATGACAACGATGACAATGCATAAACATATTTTGAAATCGAAACCGATAACGATATCGACAACTTTGACTGCAATGATATCGATAGAAATTCCGATAACAAACTCCAAGAATAATGAATGCTAAACCAGGTGCGGGCAGTTACATATACACTCCGCGTCAAAATTATAAGCCCACCACATATTGACAAGTTTTAATAATGAATTTTTAGTTATATAATTTATTTTGTTCTTTAACAAAAACCGTATAAATACAAATTTCAAATTTTGTGCAATATTTCAAAAGAAAAAACAATTTATTTATATTTCTTAGATCGATTTTGAGTGCACAATTTTGCATTCGACTAAATTATAGTGTAATACAGTGCAAGTTTCAAGTAGCTACAACTTACCGTTGATTTTTGGCAATTATTTTCTGACAGTGTTGTGCATTTTCTTTCACACGAAATATGTTCGAAGTTTTTTTTTTAATGGTGCACAAAGCTTGCAGCTTGGATTTTTACAGTTTTTGTTAGACAGTAAAATGTAGTTTTATAAAAACTAACTAAAATTGAATAACAAGAAAATAAATTGTTAAAACTTGTTAGTATGTGGTGCACCTATAACTATGACACGGGGTGTATTCTTTTTTCTACGTCATAAATATGTACATACAATTTTCACACACTGACATATCCTAGCTTGCTATGGCTAAATAATTAACAGTACTACGTTACTTGATCGTGATTTTTAAAAAAATGCTACTATTTGGGTTCTGTTAAGCATTTCCAAGTTTCGATCTACTACAGCTGCATGTCTCCAAGTGCCATATCTTTAGTAAATTGTTATGGATACGAGTATTCTACATACATATGTGTACATTTGTATGTATGTGTCTTCATGGCATGCCCTTGATGCAACTTCACTGCATTAAGCTCAAATAGCCAACATTCGCGTTGGCTTGCTGATAATTCAACGTCTCACATACTTATTTGTTAAATATAAACACATTTTTTGTTTCTATTTGGAAACAGTCCTTTCGAGCATCTTCTGGCTTATGCAACTTTTTCTTCAATCATATAAATCTTTAAAATTCAACAAAGATAGCTACAGTCGCAACGAAAGAGCCTTTCACTTAGCGCGAATTCATACGAAATGTTTACAACAACTTTGACGCTGATAATATTTACTACAATTATTT
>NW_016205726.1:0-2165 GCF_001687245.7 Rhagoletis zephyria
TTGAAGGCAACATTTTCTTGAATTTTTAAGTACTTTCGTTTGGTAAGGAAAAAAAATATACTTTAGGGGGGGTAAAATTTTGTTTCTGCCCTTATCATGCGAACGCGACTTCAAAGCTTAAAAAGACATAAGAACGAAAAGTGAAGCTTCTCAAGACAAAAATAATGACATATCAATTTTAAAAATCGGCCGTCAAATAACCAAGTTACAACGAAAAAACCATTTCGGCTGTATTTCGGAGGGTTAAAAAAAAAAAAAAAAAATTTTTCCAGAACCCTCTCAACATAATCTTTAAATTTAGGGGCGGACATTAGCAACTTTTTTTTTCGACCCAGTCTAATGTATATACATTCGAAACATTACGCACTTAAAACGCTTGCAACATACTACCTACTAGTATGTACAAGTAAATATCGACTCTGTATCTTTACCTATAACGCTGGCCACCGAACCAACTCCCACTGCTGTTCGTAAGCGTGTTGCTGTTGTTGCGGTTAACCGCGTAGCTGCGGTTATTTAAACAAATGTGCCATATATGTATGTATGTATGTATGTATGTATAAAAGTTTATGTATAAGTATATTACTATGTACATTAGGGCGGATCAATATTTTCCGACTATGCGCATACGAAGATTCTAAATGTAATTCTAAGCACATTTGCGGTAGAAACCATGGGTCTAAAACCAAAATGGCAAAAAAAGGTTTCGTAGAAAATGTAAGTGCAGAAATGGACTCTTTATACCAAAAAAAAACCTTATATCTTGTACCTTGTTTTTATTCATAGTCGAAAAAAATGTCCCATACAAATTGACCCGCCCTAATGTGCAAATGCATACATCTCTAACGTCGCCAGCGTCACAACAATCAAAACGACCACTCACACCCACTACCTTTGAAAATATTTTACGACTGTCTATGGGGGGGCATAAAATGACGCGACAGATACGACAAGACAACGTGTCACCAGCGCAGAAATAAAATTATTTAAAAAAAACACCAAGGCAAGTAAAATTGTCGGTAATGCCAGCTCAGCGATGGCAAAGTTTCATTAATTTTTTTGNGTTGATAGTTGGCCGCTTATAGGCGACGTTCATAAAAAGTGTCGCGTCCGCTTTCCGGAGTTCAAGAAACTCGGCGCTGCACGCATGAAGTCATTTACATAGTATGTACTTAGGCCAAATATTAACAACCTTATTTTGCGCATAAATAATTTCAACGGTATATATGTACGTTCATATACATACATAAATAAATAGCTACATAAAGAACTTTTATTTTAAGTAAGATTCGCAAAAAAGTTCGAAGAAAATTGCTTATTATGCAATTTTAGGAGTGTTCTCAGCGTAGTAGGAAAAACAAACAAAAAATTATGTTGAAAAAATCACCAATTGGTGTCAGCTCGGCATTAAAATGTCTGATTATGACAACTTCATACTTGTGGCCGTTCGAAAAATTTACAACACCATCGTTTCGTGTAAAACATAAAAGAGTGCAATGATAAGCAACAATAACGCAACATTACAAGAAAAAAATTTTAAAAGTATTGGGGCCATTCCATTGTGACTGGTGGTGGGACATTTCATTTCATAATGTGATCAACTGTGAATTATAATGTCGTCGGAATTTATACAAAAGTGAATTATATTTTATAATTGTTACGGCAGTTGCAAATACATTTAGAGGTAAACAACAATGCATAAAAAATTACTTTTATCTAATGTGTATTTAATAGAAAATATCCTGGTCCTGGCAAATAACACTGGTTTATAGAAAAAAAGTTAAATGAATGCCACTATCCCATTCGTATATAGAATTGCTCGCTGATTCCGAAAAGCTAGTTAATTTTTTATTCTATGAATAAGTTTTCGAGATATTTTCAATTTACCGTTATTCAGCTTAAAACAAAAATAGGTTCCACTCAATCACGTATGTATATCTTACGAACCAATCTAATAATCTTAATATGAAATACGGCAAGTGAAAGCTAATAAAATTCTCCATAAAACATATATACATCACTTTATCACTTTCCGACAGGACTTATAGTTTGTAACAAATTAATTAATCATTCCACTTTTTTTTTAATTTTTAATCAAAAAATTAAAAAAAAATTAAACTTTAACAGAAGAAAAATTAAAAAATAACAGGTTCTGTGCCAAATTT
>NW_016205727.1:0-2165 GCF_001687245.7 Rhagoletis zephyria
AAGACAAATTATTTATCAGAAGCATTGTCTCTTACACATTGAAAAAAAAAGTAATAAAAACTCTCAAAAAAGTAAAATTACTACAACGAAAACATGATTTAAAAAACCGTATAAATTCAAATCCGCATAAAAAGAGACCTAAGGTACATACAAATATTCCATATGCATCTTACCGCGTATGTAAAGCCAACATAAAATTTTACATAGAAATCTTCTGTTGAATGGATCCGGCTAGCTATCAATTAGGTGCAAAACTGATACTGGACTCTGAACTAGAAAACATATCAGAGAGTTTGATTTCGCCGATCATTAGAGTGAGTTTAGAGTGAGTTTTAGTTTCGCTGATAATACTGGCCTGCGATGGTTTTTGCCTTAAAAAACTAATTGGCTATTTGCGTAGGTACTAGGGATGCGAAAATATGCGGAAAATTGTGGTGCCCGGATTTCGGGATATTTTGTAAGTAATCCCGGAATCCCGGGATTTATTCCGGTATTCTCATTGAGACGTAACTTTTATGACTATGAGTAAAAATTCATTAACTGAAAGCATTTATACATACCATGAAATAAAACTATTTAAAATTTATGATAAACTGATTGTAAAAATTGCATAATTATTAATACTGGCAAATTTAAAAGTAAAACAAAATTGTATTTAAAAGTCCATGTGGTTGAGGAACGCAGCAAAGTATTTAAAGCGGAGTCTTCTAATCTTGACTTGGGGCCTATTTCGTAAAGTGACAGTGGTAATTTTGTAACGACAGGCATTTTCAGTATTGTCAGTGACAATTCGACAGCTTGGTGGGTGTTTTGTTTCATAAAAACAATTGTCACCACCGCTTCAATTCCATGAGGAAATTCATTGAAAATGTGACAAATTGTCATTGTCGGGTTTTAAAATTGTCGTTGACGAAATTGTCGCCGGTCACATGAAATTTATGTATATGTGGTTCATATGTAATAATTGCAAATTCACTATTTTAGTTTTAAGAAATATTCAAATTATTGAAAAATAATGAAATGCGCGCAATCACCATATAAATAAATTTACAAAATCCTCCTGTGAAAACATCCAGACGGAGCTATTTAGTTTTGTCGCTATTGTCGTAACAATTTTGTCAGAGTGACAATTGTCATCACCATTGTCGACCATATTCCACTATTGTTACTGTCGCTTTCCAAAAAATTTCACAGTTGCCTACAAGCGTATATGAAACAGAAAAAATGTCTGGCTGTGAAATTCTATAGAAAAATCGACAATTGTCGCACCTGTCACTTTTATGAAATAGGCCCCTGAACTTGTTACATACAAAACCTGCTGATGAAAACCATCTGTCGGCCTCAACACTTTTAGGCTGAAGTGTCAAAAGGTAGTCATAAGCCATTTGAAGAGAATTACCCCTATCTCCTCCATTAGAAAGTCTTTGAACTACTTTTACTTACCAGCACGTCGGATAAATTATAAACTTTTCGAATTGAGGAAATTTCGGTAGATTGATTTAAAAAATTATGTAATTTTTCCTTAAAACTTTCTGTTTCCTTTACATTAGCCACGCTATGAGTGCATTCATTTAAATCTTCTGCAAAAGAAGGCTCAGGCTGCAATTTTAAAAGTACAGTTGCAAGTTTTTTGTTACATTGTAGTCAAAACGGCATTTTACAAAAATCATACTTCAAATTCATAAACAAGCTCTTTTTATTAATTCGATATTTAAAATTTTTCGGGATCCAGGGATTAATGCAAGCGAATTCCGAGATTTGTGGGACCTCAAAAACACCGTGATCCCGGGAACCCTGGTAGGTACATGTTAGCTACGAAAAAAAATGCATCAAGTAAATTTTCCGAGCAAATTCCTTTTTCAAATTCTTTAGTGTTATCGCGTATTATTTATCTTGCCTTAAATTTGGAACTACATACGTTTTTCTGATTTACTTAGTCTCTTTACGGGTAGTTTTAACCACTACTCTTGGCTTTTAAGCAAACATTTATTTCTAAGTTAATTTATTTTTGTTTTTTTTTTCATGAAATTTGTTTTAAATTATTTTTTATTATCCTTACAGCCGGTTTCAACAGCAATTTAAATGGAAAATGATCTTTTATTTTCTGTCAATTTAGATATAAAATTCAAAAAATTTCGTGAAATTGGCTCTTAGTGTTGCCGCGT
>NW_016205728.1:0-2165 GCF_001687245.7 Rhagoletis zephyria
ATCAAGTATTTGATTGCGCATGTAAGCATACACACACACATAATATATTAACTATATTGTGGAGAAGGACGGGTTCCTTTTTCCCTCTTTTTGTTCACAACATTCACTTTCGCGACAAAATTCACTTCTGGCAGACGCTACCGATTACAATATTATATACACTACATATATATATAAAGAGTTGGGTGGTAAGTAATTTACCATACGGAAATACATACATATATAACCCGTCCTTGCTGAAATAAAATAAAATAAATTATTAATTACGCCGTCAAGAGAAAACTAAATCCTCGACTTTTCAATTAATCTGGTGTGGTTTTATACTGGTGTGGCTATTCAGGTGTCGACATTGCTCACGACGATTGCAATTCTAATTAAATAAATTAAATCTGCGATCAGATTTATTCGCAATTTTCTTTCGAAAAAAAAAAATCTTCCTTGTTCAAATTTAACGAACCTTAAAAGGAAAAATGGATGCTTTTATTCGCCAAGCAGATGCAGTAGCAGAGTTCGAATCTGACTACAACTCCATGCAGCCATCAGAACACACAAAGCACTCCTTAGCTTTTCAAAAAGAGGAATTGAAGGCGCTATGGGAAAAGGTGAAGGGGTCCTATGATGAACTCTGCGCTTCAAAAGAGCTCGATAGTAAAGACCTGACTTCAATAAAAAAGAAGTACAAAAGCACATACTTTAGTTTTTTGTGGTGCCAAGCAGCAATGGCTGAACTTTTAGAGCAACTTGCAAAGACTGAAAAAGAAAGCGAGTATATGTCTGGTCGCGACCTCAATATTCATCTACCTCCGTGTGACACGGATATATTTAAAGGGGATTACCTTTCATGGCCGTCATTTAAGGATATGTTTACGGCCATAAGGATATATAATAAGTGCCTGACCCCTGTTGAGAAGTTGTACCACCTCAGGCAAAAAACGCAAGGGAAGGCCAAAGAAATTGTACAAAGGTGTCAGTTGACCAATGATGGTTTTCAAACCGCATGGAAAAATCTATGCGACAGATACGAAAACAAACGTATTCTGGTCAATAGTCAATTGAGGATTTTATTTAGATTGAAAGCAGTTGAGAGTGAATGCGGTAGCTCCATTAAGAAGCTGCAAAGTGATATCAACAACTGCATCTCGGCGCTTCAATGTCACCAGATTGACATATCCAACTGGGATGCGATATTCACGAATCTGTGCTCGACAAAACTGCCAGAACACACACTGGCACTATGGGAACAAACCATAGAGAAAAAAAAGAAGTATCAAAATGGGAGGACATGGATAAGTTCTTATCAAGTAAGTTTCAGACCCTGGAGACAGTAAAAGGCATTAGGGCAAAGGCATACATCAGTCTTCAGAATGGACTCCAAAAAGGCTTGGCGCCTTCCAAGCCAGCGTGGAAAAACCCACATGCAAAATGTGCCATAGCCATGAGCACAGGCTAAAAAGGTGTGACAAATTTCACGATTTAACACCACTAAAGCGGCTCGAATTTATTAAGAGCATCCACAGTTGCTTGAATTGCTTGTCAGCCGGACATACGGTCACTAAATGTACCAGTCCGTTTAATTGCAGTACGTGTCATTCAAGACATCACACGTTGCTGCACATGCAAGCACCTCAGCCAAAAGCAAGCAGCAGATCTAAGTGCACCTCCAAGCCCGTCCGACGATATAGCCTCTACTTCTGAGCAAGCAAAACGGCGGGAAGCTGCGAAAAAGAATAAAGCAGTTAATAAAGTTAATTCATGTCATGCAAACTCAAATAAAGGAGTACTATTAGGAACGGCACGGGTCAACATTCATCATAATGGTGTAAATTATTCAGCGAGAGCGCTCATTGATTCTGGTTCTGAGTGTTCTTTCATAACCGAAAGACTCAAACGAAGAATTAACCTGCCATCGAAACCCTTGCATGCCCAAGTTTCGGGCATCAATAATTCAATATCTGCGCAGGTAAAAGAAGCGTGTGCTATTCATTTGAGATCTCCTACGGATCCGTTAATCAATATAAACATAACCGTATTAGTTTTGCAGCAATTGACAGGTGATTTGCCGACTTGCCAAGTAAGCGCAATGACGCGGCAAGCATTCCCAGACTTGATTTTGGTAGACAAGAGATTCTTCATCAACGAGCCCGTTGACCTCGTCTTAGGCGGAG
>NW_016205729.1:0-2165 GCF_001687245.7 Rhagoletis zephyria
TTTTTTGGATTCACAAGGACGAATAGGTAATTTTTTAACCTGATAAAGTAAGAAGGACGAAGTTCGAGGAGGNAAATTTCTTTAGAAATAAAAACCAATAAAATTTTTTGGATTCACAAGGACGAATAGGTAATTTTTTAACCTGATAAAGTAAGAAGGACGAAGTTCGAGGAGGTATCGAGTTTGTATAAGTCCTTAACATATAATTTTTTCAAAAACAAATATTGCGAAATTTCAAAAATAAAATTTTACAAGGAAATTTTCAAGTGCTTATGCACAAAAAAAAAATTAATCTGTTGAAATTCTACAGATTTTTATTTTTTTTTGATACCAATTAAATATTATGGGTGTCAATACTTCTTCTCTAAGCAAATTTCACTGAATTTTTTAAAATCATCTTTTAATTACTGACGTCAGAGTGAAAAACTAAAAACGCAATTTTACTATATTTGTCCCACGGTTTCGCGAATATATTGATTTTTGTGTGTAAAATTTACTATCGCACGGTGTTATATGTATAATGAGCTAGACATCTATAAAAATATTACTTATTAGATAAATAAAAGAAATATAGCCAATACTGGTCAAGAAAAGGAGTTTCTATTATTGCCATTAGTGCAAATTAAAAATCCAGAAAATCCCGGGATTATTTGCCAAGAATGCCGGGATTTTCGGAACCTAAAAAAGGCCGGGCCTAAAACATATACAGTGGCGAAAATATAATTAGCCAAAAAACATTTTAGCATTCTTTGGCTATTTTCGTTTATTTAATGTTCATTATTTTTTATGAAAGTGCAACTTGTTATCAAAAAAAAAAACCAACTAACTCAAAATTACAAAATTACGAAAATTCAACAAAGTTTGATAAAAGTTGAGTACGCAATTTTGTAGCCCATGCAATTTCATTATCATAAAGTGCAAGTTTTAAGTAGCTAGAACTTGCCGTTGATTTTTGTTAATTTTTTTGTGGAAGCTGTTGCTCGTTTTCTTCATACAAAAGAATTGTCGAACATACTTTTTACGGAAGAATATGAGCGCAAAAAATTGCCAAATATCAACGGTAAGTCCTATCTATTTCAAACTTGCACTTTATTATGCATATATTTTAAAATTTAATGGGCTACAAAACTGCATACTCAAAAAAAAATTCTAAAAAATCTGACTAAAAATGTTTACATTTTTATGAACATTTGTTAAAATTCGTAAAATTTGCATAAATTTTCTACAAATATGCAAATTTTGATTTACATGATTTTGTTTAAATAGTAAGCTTTATTTCACAAAACAAAGTAAAAAATTTTTTAAATAAAAAATCCAAAACCTGCTAAAATGTCTATTCCCTATTTACATGCTCGCCACCGTATATGTATCGTTCTTTTGTATGCAGCATTTGGATATGTGACGCAAAAGCCGACATACCAGACAAGGCAACACACTACGTACGTGCTTAAATTTGTATGCACATTAGGGTGGTCCCAAATAAGTAAAGCCGCAATTTTATTGCTCTCACCCCTAGAATTGTTCTACGTCGAAAAAATATACCCCTATTATTTATTTCTACGAAAGGTTGTTTTTTCCTAACAAAATACATATGTATATGGAAAACTTTGAGCGCTTTGAGCGACCTTTAATTATTTTTTGATTTCAAAATAAAAAATTTACGGTACATTTTTTTCGGTATAGGGGGTGAGAGCATAAAAATTCCGACTTTATTTATTCACATGCATTTTTGGACCACCCTAATGCACATAGTACATGTACTTACATGCATACATACTATGTACATAGCTGCTAAGGCGATCACCCGACTGGCCGACCTTAACAGCAAACCTCACTTCCTTGGCCAGGAGTATTAAGCGTGGAAAGAGAAGAGAGGCGTTGCAAGCCTAGGCTGCAAGTCAATGACGAAACTGACTAGTACAATGATGACGCTACCGCTGTCGCGGTAACGCTCGAACCATAGCCAAAGTCGATGCCGACGTCAAGAATGTCATGCAACAACGCCACTGCGGCGGTTGAGTGCTTTGACTTAGGCTTTTTAGCTAAAGTTGTATACTTTAAAACGAGCTTAGCTGGTATTGTAAAATAGCAGTGCAGTGGAGCAATTGAATAAAGGTCACGGTGGGCAGGAAGCAAAGATTGGTTGCATAAAAATGTCGACAAAA
>NW_016205731.1:0-2165 GCF_001687245.7 Rhagoletis zephyria
TGAACCGTACCAACTTTGATTCGCACTGGTAGCTGCTCATCTGTAGTTGTTTTCTCACCTCGGCGTCTATCTACACAATAGATAGTCCTAATCACGTGTAACAAACACATATTTTCGACCCATTCTTTCTTTAGCCCCATTCTAGCATATTTTTAATTTAATAAGAAGGCATGTTCCTTCCTCTTCTTATATGGATTAAGATTAGTCTCAGGTTCTTCTGATTTTTGTACTCCCATTGTATTCAGAAGAGAATTTGCTTTTGATGTTCAGAATTGAGATTTTTCGTTGAACGGCTCTCGAAAATAATTTTTTTATAGTCTTCTCATCTTTGCTCATGGGTCGAGAGAATATTCCGTTTTTCAATTTACCCTTAAGCTCGAAATGGCTACCGCTGTCATTAGTAACTAATCACTCGAGACCTAAACTCCCAACAGTGGCGGCTGTCCCAAGGAGCCGATTATTATGCCTCGACGTATGCTGCCTTTTCCTCGAAGTTATGGAAAGCTGCGCCATTAATAACGGCGTGGTAAAGCCAACCATGTCGTCTTCGTCTGTAGACGTATAAAGCGTCCTAACTCCGGTGCAATATACTATATGTACATACATATGTATGTATGTATGTATGTATGTATATGATTGAAAAACCGTCGCTATGTCTGAAATCTTGATTGGTTTCGAACTGCGGAAAGAGGACCTCCCAATATTGTCAAAGGCAAAAGCTCGTCTCATACAGCCAAACTCTCTTTGGGCTTTTAAAAATTTCTTTAAAGTATTCGAGTCGCTATGGTTAGGTAAAGTTTTTTCAGCGACCTGAAGCTCTAAACAATCTTATCTATAATGAATTTTCCAGGACGTAAGTCATTGAGTTAGGGCCTAATAAGTTGGTATTGTCGATAGTATGTTATACTCGATACTAACTAGTAGTCATGTTTAAGAGAGCGTTCGAGCCTGCGAAGGCCGCTTAATTCTTTTTAGCCCTCACTGTTTCAGACGTCAAAAAGACACTTCCCTAGAGCACAATGAAAAATGCCGCTATGTTGATCTCAACTTCGGAATCCAAATAATATTGACTACAAGATCCAGAAAGAGCAAAGAACCTTCATCCGTATCGTTTGCTACGTTCGATAGTAACATAGATTTCAACTCGCTTAAAGCGGAGCTTTTGTGGCACCAAGTGAAATTTGTTTTTCTTACAATTTAAGACACTGCACTTACGACCTGAGGGCAGCCAAAAAATCTATCCATATAAGAGAGTTTTTCTATGAACAAAATTCAAATTTTAAACTACCTTTTTAAAAAGATCTTAAAACACTTAGTGACTTTTTACGATGTAGCAGATAGCATCTGAGGTCAGTAAATTATTTTCTTTCTCTTATCAAACTCGTTGTAGTTTTTAAGTTCTTAAGAATCTTCTGCTTAAATGCAAGATCCAAAAAAAGCCATCAATGTGTTGGGAAGTTTTTAATGACATGTTGGAAAAAATTTATCTTGCAGCACATCGAAATACTCTGATTAATCGAAGAAAGCAAAAGCATGCTCGGATGCAATTTAAATGTCAGAAAATGACACTTTGTAATTTGGTGTTGTAGAATTTNATACATACATATGTACATCGTTGGTGATGAGGTCGATCATGACGATGATGATGATGTGGCACGAAATGTTGGACTTCTTCTTCTAAAAATTCGAAAGGGGAAAATAAGTATTTCTATGCTATGCTTCTCATTAACCACACTGTGGCCTGTATCGATATCAGTTCACTCGCTCGCTCCTGCATGTACATACATACGTATATGGATATGTCTGTTTATTTGTACATCGTTCCACTTATTTCATTTTGAACCATATTATTAAGTGTAGCCAGCAGCAATTAAGTGAGATAAGCAAACAATAATGTTCCTAGTCACGTACTGGCTTGGATCTTGGGACAATTTCTCACTTCAGAATACGAACCATAAACGCACAAATATACAAAAACACATACTCTAACATACGCCAAACGAGATGTGTGTAAAGAAAACAGTGAGTAACAGTAGGAAATATGTAAATGAAGGTGGGCTGGTGGCACAACAGCATGACATGCTGAATTCCATAGTTATTGGGGTTCGCTTGAAATTCTTGTAGCAATCAAAAAATAAAAACAAAATTGTTGCAACAAATGAATG
>NW_016205732.1:0-2164 GCF_001687245.7 Rhagoletis zephyria
TGCAATTTAAATTCAGAAAGTTACAATTCAATTTCAGAATTTCCATTTCAAATTCAGAAAATTACAATTCATATTCAGAATTTCTATGTCAAATTCAGAAAATTACAATTCAAGTTCAGAATTCCAGTTCAAATTCAGAAAGTTACAATTCATGTTCAGAACTTCCATTTTAAATTCAGAAAGTTGCAATTTAAATTCAGAAAGTTACAATTCATATTCAGAATTTCCATTTCAAATTCAGAAACTTTCATTTCAAATTCAGAAAGTTACAATTGAAGTTCAGAGATTTCCAATTCAAATTTAGAAATTTACAATTTAGTTCAGAAAATATAAAATTAAATTCAGAAAACTTTTTATTTTAAATTTGCATTGGAAGAAAAAGTCTTCCCAGACAACGAGAGTCAGTTTAACCAAGGGCCGTAACGGCTATGACCTTTGTGATAAAAATCATAATTAAATTTTCATAATTGGACTTGTATTTTTACAAGGTTTAATTTAACTTGCTCTGTATGTATGTATGATTGCAGGGGCAAATTTTGCAATCAATTTTTTACCAACTTCGAAACTTGAAACTTCACGGTTGGCTCAGAACCTGATGACAATGCGATACAAAATATGAGTTAGCCCGATAGGTGGCGCAGGAGTCGAAATATTTGAAAAATTCGTATTTATAGACCGATTTTTTCATATTTAGAACGTATACTATCTATGAAAAGAAATAACTCCACGAAAAATTTTGCCGACACGTTTGGTAAACGAGTATTTATGGTCCGACCACCGTGGTTTTATTGTGTTAAATTGTAAAATATATGATTTATACCTACCTAGTACCTAGCAGGTAATCGGACATATTTTTTCTCGAAAACGAGCGCCCCTATTCTAGATGTATTCCTTACCCATTGTGGGTACTGAAACTGTAGAAAATTAGTATTGGTACCTGCAATTCACAATNAAGCGCCCTTATTCTAGATGTATTCCTTACCCATTGTGGGTACTGAAACTGTAGAAAATTAGTATTGGTACCTGCAATTCACAATGATTAAGAAACATCTGCATGTTGATACGGGCAGTTTACTGCGTATTCCCCAAAAGTTCGATGTGAATTACAGGTATCAATATTAATTTTGTGCAGTTGGAGGACCTAGCAGGTAATCGTACAAACTTATATAGCATTTTCAGATTAAATGAAACCATTTTCAAATTAAGCGAAACCCTTTTCAAATTAAATGAAACCTTTTTCATGTTAAGCGAAACCTTTTTCGAATTAAATGAAACCTTTTTCAGATTCAGTGAAACTTTATTCAAATTAAATGAGACATTTTTCAGATTCAATGAAACTTTATTCAAATTAATTGAAACTTTTTTCAAATTAAATGAAACTTTATTCAAATGAAATGAAACTTCTTTTTTGGATTACTTTGAATTAGCTGTTACGTGTTGCTCTCCCTTACGGTCAAGGCATGTTGAATACAGTGTTGCCGTTGCGGTCCAATTGGACCAAAATTGGTAGTTTAATTTTTTAAAAAGCCGCACAGTGGGACAAATAAAGTGGTCGTGGACAAATCAGTCTAGAGATCACAATTTTCATCAAATTTCAAAGTTTTTTTTTTTAATTAAGGCTAATAAAATTTCCTAAAAATTTTATTTTTTTTTAATCTTATTAATATAAATGTGAAAGTTTGTATGTTTGGATGTTTGGGAAATTATCACGCGGAAACGACTGAACGGATTTGCATGGAATTTGGTACGCAGATAGCTTATGGGCCACATTGGTTAATAGGCCATTTTTTAAGAGTTGCGACTTGTTAAAAAAGTTTAATTTATTTAATATGCGGGAACGACTGAATAGATTTGTATGAAAATTTGCACACAGATGGTTTATGACCTAGATTGCCACCTGTTAAAAAGTTTCATTAAATTAATACGCGGAAACGACTGAATGGATTTGCATGAAATTTTGCAAGCAGATAGTTTATGANTATGAAAATTTGCACACAGATGGTTTATGACCTAGATTGCCACCTGTTAAAAAGTTTCATTAAATTAATACGCGGAAACGACTGAATGGATTTGCATGAAATTTTGCAAGCAGATAGTTTATGACCTATAGTGGATAATAGGCGAATTTTTTGGAAGAGTTGCCACCTGTTAAAAAAGTTTAATT
>NW_016205734.1:0-2164 GCF_001687245.7 Rhagoletis zephyria
CAGGTCCCGTCTTATTCGCAAAACCCTTGTAGACCAGTGTAATTAATGCCGATTTCTTTTCTACCGAAAAATGTAACCTCCTCTTTGCCCTCTACGTACAAACACTAAGAAGAGGGCGATGGGTAGGCAACATTTTTGCTAGAAACGAAATCGCCATTAGACATATTTTATTATAACTTTATGAAACTCACATATTGACAAAATTTGGCTATTTATTTTATTATTTCTTAATTTTAATTATTTGTTTATGAACATATAGTTTCTTCTTTAACGAAAACTGTACAAATCCAAGTTTAGATCTTTGTGCCACATAAAAAAAAATCAACAAACTTTTATACAAGTTTCCAGCTTTTCATTTCATTTTTTTTTAAATATTTTGAGTATGCCGGTTTGTAGCTCGAAATTTTTACGAAAGTTTTTTGACTTTTTGTTATGTTGTGCAAAGATTGAACCTTGGACTTATACGGATTTTGTTAGAATATAAACAGTATTTTTATAAACAAATAATTAAAATTAAATAATATTAACACAAATGGTTAATATTATTAATTAATGTTAAAATTACGATTGAGTACCGAATCCAATGATGATGTCTCGTTTACCTTTTGTATAGATTTCGTACTGAAGGAACAATTTCATTTTCCAATGCTGATACATATGCATACTTCTGTGTGTAGATTCATACCTACATACATACGTTTCCATTCTTTCAAAGATACTCATGTGTGTAGCAACACGTTGCAAGTATATAATTTGCAATCGGATGTGTCTACCGAGGCTACAAATGTTGTCAGCCGTACTAGTTGTCTTTTACGTACACCTTTTCGAAGCATACCGCAAGGAGCAGGGCCAGAATATACTCACTCCTCCCCTTATGTGTGCAGACCAACGATGCATTCGCCCAACGAGGGATCTGAAATGGTTCAAGTCGAAACGGAACCTAGTGTCTTGCGTCGTAAATTATGGTGTTGTGGCATTGCGACCGGAACACATTGTGTCTTATGTCTTGCATATACATACGTACATACGTGCAAGTGAGGGCAAGTAAGTACATACATACATATATTGTACATATGTATAACTACATGTATGTTCATAAAATGGCTACCCAGTCGAAAAATCAACTGACGAACAGGCAGCTGCTGATTCTGTATTTTTTTTTATGGAGAAAATAAAATAAAATAAAAAAAATTTACAAAAATCATCATTAGTTTCCAGTTACTTTAAACTTGAACTTTATTGCACTAAAATTGAATGGGCTACAAAACTGAATACTCAAAATATTTCTAAGAAATCTAATTAAAGAGCTCGAAATTTATGCGAAAGTTTGTTGACTTTTGTTTAATGTTACTCAAAGATAGAACTTGGATTAATACAGTTTTTATTAAGGAATAAACTATATTTTTATATGCATAAATAATAAAATACAATGTATTCGCTCGTGCTAGGGTGAACGACTTGGTTTTTGCAAACCGGTTTTTCCCAAAGTTTTTTGGCGTTTTTTTGAAATCGTGGTTTTTGGAATATCGAGTAAACCGGAGTTTTGCTATCGAAGAACCCTATTTTTCGCCTAGTATATTTATACAACTGCATTCTGAATTTCACTGTAAATGCAATATACATATATATAAATTTTTTTTTTGCAAGCGTATTTTGAAACAAACTTATCAGGTTATTTTCTATCTTGAACGATAGGACCCATGAAGGAATGAATTGCCTGCAGACGATATCTTTTCTGCCTGCAAGTTTGTTACTTTATCGTTCGCCTTCGTCTTTTTCTCCTGTAAACTTTGTTCAAAAATCTGAAAATCAACGCCGTTTTATATATGTATTTACATAGGTATGCATTTATTTCCAATTTTCAGATTTTTTATTGTCCCAGAACAATGTTTTGCAAACATTTTTTTATAAATAAATGATGATAAAAAATCAAATGAAAATGAATGCGCATTAAAAAAGATCTCAATAGAAACTGCGGCATAAGAAGAACGAGCGCTGAAAATTTCACTCGATTCCAATGAATGCATAATGAGATACATAATAACAAAAATTGTTTATCAATAATTTTAGTGATCGCTTTCACGAATTCTGACTCAGATTTACTACATTTTGGGCTTTCATTTTCGACTTACTGTAAAGCACGATAAAAGCAAATAACCGGCCT
>NW_016205735.1:0-2164 GCF_001687245.7 Rhagoletis zephyria
CGTTTGACATGGAACTGCTGTCAAAATAATTACACTGTGCCCCAAATTTTAAAACAGCATTTGATTAAGCTGGTCAAAAAATGAAAAAAAAACAATGGATTTGAAAAAGCTGGTTACCACTTCTTTTTTGTCTCAATTTGAAGTTGGCGAAATAAGCTCCCATATAATTTCAAAACACATTTTCCAAAGTTAACGGAGCGAGAAAGGGAGGGGACTTGAGGAGTTTTTGGCACAGTTCAATGTTCAACAGAAAAATTTCTATTATATGTATGTGTGTATATACATATATGTATGTAGGTATGAAATTTGTGAGCGAAACAAAAAAAACATTGTTCTTGTTTATTCTTAAACCATAAATTCACAACTTCAAATCGATTTTTAAAATTTTTATCGTTGGTATTTATTCATATTTTGACCTCTTTTAATGACTGCAATTGGTCTCATTCCCATCACTTTTTGAGTGTTGCACTGTGTTATTGGAATCACTTCTCTGTCGCCACAAACATGCCATCCTACGTCTATCATTCACAAGCCTAATTTAAACTATAATTAGATATATATGTATATAAGTACTTCACCTTAATCCTCGCATGTTATATGTATGTCGAAAACTGTTTCGTGACCCAACAACTGAGATTGTGTCAGTTAGATTAGCGAATGACTGTGGAATACCGAGGAAGTGTTAAATAAACCCTTTGAGTACGTTGGGGATTGTATCGCCGTCATTGTAGAACATTTTTGGGCTAGAAGTGTGCCACTTGTGTAGGAACTATAAAAAAATGCACATAAATATGTACTGTATATGCATAAATCTAATAAATAATGTATGAAAAGGATAACTTGTGGTGTATAATGAAGGACAACTGGACAGCTCCTCCGTCCGGCAACATCTGTTGAACTGTTTATTTATACTTACTTTTATTAAATGCGAAATAAAATATTTATAAATAGCACTTTGAAGTTATACATATATTCATGATATATAGGTATGTATATATGATTATCTTTTTTTGTACACACGTACCCACGCTACTTAAAAATGACCTGCTATTCATAGAATAACTTATATATATAGTTTCGAGATTGGCAGCAGTTTTATAAAGTATTTATTGTTACGTTTAAAACACTGTGTACTGCCACATTTAGATTTATAAGCTGGACTATCTACATGCAAAATGTCGTGTGAGTTACGAAGAAAATAGGACTTTAAATGAGTACTTGGCGCTTACGCATTTGCTATTGCTTAGCAGAGCTTCTCCTCGACTTTTCAGTGTACACCTCGATGTTGCCAAAAAAAAAGGGGAAGGTCCTTCGTTTTACCCCGCCTCCGAGCGTTAAATGAAATGTATGAGAAGCTTTTTTTACGACTGAAACACACTTGGAAGATTTCCATTGCCTGCCAAGGGACAATCACTATTAGAAAAAAACGGTTTGTATGTTGCTCCTAATAGGACAAAGGATTAAAAAAGTATAATTTAGGAATTAAAAAAAAATACTTAAATGGCATGTACTCAATGTATTCTTACAGTTGCGAGCGTTTTAATTGATCCTAGAAAATTATATTGAGCTCAAAAGGAAAGAACCAATTTTCTTACGTGTTATTCAGGATTTCTATTTTTTTTTACGTGGTCTAATGTACACAAATATATTTGAATTATTCTTATAAACGTATATGATTTAGTGTTCAATAACGAGACATGTGAGCTTAACTGACCATTTTAAACGAATGCATCTGCAAATCGCTCTATCCTCATAAACTACCTTTGGTCGACGAAGTTGAACGAATGACCGACGCGTTCAGATTCAAGCAACCATAGCTACGTACATACCTGTATATATGTATGTCTGCATATAAGCACACATTTGATAAATTGTAATTATTCTAGTACATTTGGTTCGAAAACGCTGAAACATTAAAACAAATGTCATTGATTTATCTTTGAATGAGTTGCAATCTCAATCTCTCAGAAATTAAATCAAAATGCTTACTTCAGAAGGAATGCTGTTGACCTGTCTATAATTAAGTGGGATTAGGCAATTTATATGAAGCAGTTACAAAGTGGCTACATGAATTGCTTTGTTATAATTTTTTAAGGATATTAATTTTTTGGGCCATATTACATATACTAGTGTTCGCCCAGCGGTTGAAATTCAACCGATAAAA
>NW_016205736.1:0-2164 GCF_001687245.7 Rhagoletis zephyria
CAACTTCATGGGCAGTGTCCGCCTCTATCACCTCCCGCTGGTGACGACAGCGGCGGATGCGAGCTTCAAGAGTGAAACGGTCGGTTTTGAAGGCCAGCGAGAGGGTTTGAAATTTGGCCTCTATTTCCGCCTCAGAGAGCGATTCAATTGCAGTGGTGTTTTCGCCCATTAGACAGAGCTTTCGGAGCATCACATCGGGAAGAGAGGGAAAGGCGCTGTCCCGGTCTTTGAGGTTGTTTGTTGATGAAAGTTCAAAAGAAGGAGTTTGTTGTTGCTGAGGTGATGAAGGTGGTGGTGATGAAGAAGAAGAATTGGGACAAATGTCAATCGAGTTGTGGCGGGTGAAGGGAGCTGGTTTTTTGGCCAATTTTTTGGCTGGTGAAGGGTTTGGTGGTGGTGGTGATGGTGGTGATGATTGAGGTGGTGATTGAGGTGATTGAGGTGGTGATGGTGGTGGTGATGGTGGTGGTGATGAAGTTGATGATGATGATGCTGCCTGGGCAGACTGCTGCGCACTATTGGCCAGCTCCTCCAGCAGACTGAGCGCTTTTGGTGGCTGAGGTAGATTGGTAAGATAGGTTGAATTGGAAGTGTGTAAATGAAGTTTGAAAAGAAGGAAAAGAGACGTTTAAAGTTATTAGAGTTTTTACTGGTACTGGGTTTTAATTAAAGTACTAGAAATTTTAAAATAGGTTAACCGGTTTATAAATCTGAAGAAAACACTGTTCGTAAATAAAAAACAGATTTGCTTACCTCTACCTCATTTAAGCCATTTTTGTGAGACGCTTCTTTTGATGATCTTCTTCCTCTTTGGTTGCTGACCTTTTCCTTGGACTCCACCTTTTCTTCACCATTTCCATTTCTATTACTGATAGAGTTTTGCTTTGACAGCTGTTGTTGCTGGAACATCAGCTGCTGTTGTTGCTGATCACTAGACATGTTGGCGTTCTTTCGACGATTAGGTTGCTGCTGCTGCGGATAATTATAATGATGAGGATGACAATTTTCACTTGTAGTCACTGAAGACTGCTGCAGATTTGCTTCATCCTCAGCAACAGATTCGGAGGATGTGATTGAAGACGGGGCAGTGGACATGATGATGTTCAGGGTGATCTGCCCAGTGTTGATAGATAAAATAATAAAAAACAAAATAACTTTCTGGTTAGCAAGAAAACTAAAACGGATGTAAACAAAAACGAGCTGGCTGTTGCTAGTGAACGGCAGAACTAGCAGCAGTCAAAAAAGTAGAAAACCAAGCATTTTGGCTTACCTCATCCTCTGTTTGCGATGTTGGCAAAGTTTGGTCGTTGTTGTCGTTTCTGCTGTTGTTGCTATTACTTTCACCCGTAGACTGCAACGACCGTACAACGGTGGATCTGTTTTCGATGTTCAGTTGTGGTTGATGGTAGTGGCGATGTACAAGCAGATGTGATGATGCGCCAGTGTCATGCGGTTCGGAAGGGAAAAATGTGGTCGAGGGTTGGTGATCATCATCATCGTCGATGTTGGCGGTTTTGTCGTCTTCGCTAAAACCTCGACCACCTGTTGATCGATGACTGTTCCTGCTGCTGTTTCTGCTGCTGCTGCTTTTGTTGTCGATTGTAGTGTTATTTTTCCTCTGTTGTTGTTGTTTTTTACTCCGTTTTAGAGTTTTGTTTGTCGATGAAGAGCAAGTTAAAGTAGAGTGGCTGTTGTTGAGAAAAGAAAAAGAAGAAGAAAATGGGGAATAAAAAAGTTGAGTAACGGAACTTTTTAATTAGTAAAGTAAGGTGTTTATGAGGAAAAAGTGTGTGATGCTTAGGAGAAGACTGTCAAATAAAGTAATGCTGATTGCAATGCGGCAAAACCGGTAAAAACGGTGAAAAGATGACTAAAATGACTGGAAAATGAAGAACGCACTTTATTGTTTTAACTTGGTGACTCACTGTACAACTGCAGCTGTGTTTGTCATTACGTGTTTGCAAACAAACAGAAAAAAGTATAAAACAAAAAATAAATAAAAACAATCTTTTGAAAGGATTTTGCAATATTCATTAAGAATATTTGACCTTTTAAAAAATAAAAATACAGTTTAATTATAATCAACTGCACACTGATCAATGACCTACTTATCAAGCTGTGGCAGTGTGCAAAAGGTGTCAAGCTAATGTCAAAATTAGTAAAT
>NW_016205737.1:0-2164 GCF_001687245.7 Rhagoletis zephyria
GCATTTATCCCTTTCTTCTTCTACATATTCAACTTTACCTTCTTCCTTGAATGAATCTTAATTTTCATAAATCTGATTCCTAAACTAATGCTTAGCAGATTTCTTTCATTCAGTATCAATATTAAAGCATACATTTAGGAGGCATTCCCGCCCCACCCATGTACATGTACAGCATTATTATTGGAGTCACTTTTGAATTGATTTTTTCGCTTTATGTTAAACTAATTTGAAATTTGAAAAATTGCCTGCACATCAGCATCAAAATACCTTTCTAATGATATATAATTGTTTATACCTTAGAAGTATAGTTTAGCCGTAAAGGAGGTGTAAAGTAGAGCTCTCGATTTTGTTCGCACATTTTCAAACAGCCCGGGTATATGAGCAGCGAAAATGAATGCAAAGATTGTTACATTGGTATTTAATAATATAATTTATTTAACATGAATTAGAAAGCAACTGCTGACAAATACAATTTACAAATTTTCTTTTGTTTATGAAATTGTTCAAAAACTCGAAAATTTTGAACAAACATTTGAGCAGTTGAGCAATGAACGAGTTTCGAGCGAGTATCGAGCTACTCGCATTGCTCGATACCCGGGTATCTAGAGCTCTAGTGTAAAGGAAACATGATTGCTTATTTATATAATTGATACATATCGTTACATGAAATGCAAAATCGTCACTAAAAAAGTCGTGAGTAATATTTTATGTTCAAAAAACGATGTGGGGAGTTGTAATTCGATGAAATCCATCATATAAATCAAAAAGTGTATTTTGAATTTTTTATGAGTTACCGACTTTTTGCATCAGCGACGATGTTTGTTACGTCCTTTTGCATTCATGTGGCGATATGTGTTAAATATATGTTAAAAATTTTTTCACTTATGGTAATTTCCTCCTGGGTTGCTCATGCGGAGCAGTTCTCTTGTGCTCACCAACACAGACACAGTTTAACTTTTGCCGCCCAGAGTTGCCGCAATGTCTTGAAAATATGTGTCGTAGAAAAAACAAAAAATGGATCAAATGTTTCACAAATTATTTATTTAAGTATCAAGTATTTTATTTTACCCTACCAATTTACCTTTAAGGAGAGCTGGAAATAAAACTTTTAAGAAAAATGTTTGCTAAAAAATTATTCATACATGTCTCTTAAATTGTAGATTTTAACAGTTTGGAAAACATTTTTAATTCATTGTCTAGTTTATATAAATATGTGCAGTCATATAAGTGTTATAAGTGCCATAGCAACGAATTAGAAATATATGGACCCTACTGTGGTTTTAAATGTTTTTTTCAGAACTTAAATTTACAAAATTCATTGGTTTTATTAAAACTGCGGAAAATGTAAAAGCAACCTTACGTCAATAAATGCTCAACTTAAACAAAAAAAATAGCTCTTCATATTAGCAACTATTAATATTATTTAGCTCTTTTTTCGACCGTTTTAGCCCCAAACGAAATATTTCTCTGGCAACACTGGTTAGTGTCGTGGTATTAGTTCGTCACATCATGGTTGCCGCATTATAGAAATGTAGTAAAAGTGGATATTTTGCGTGCATTGGCTTTTTGGCCTCTTTTGCTTATACGTATAGTGAAGAAATTGATCTTAGAACTTTTTAGTAACTAATAACTAAAAGATTTCGATGTTAAGGTTTTATTGATGTGTATACATCTTTGGTTTCGGTAGGGGTAAAATTTGCGAAGCTGTAACGCATATCCCAGCACAAAATTTCGAAGGGCTTAGCATGTGTATTTCAGCATAAAGTTTTTATTTTCATTAGAATCACCCTGTGTTTGCTTGCCAAATGGTTGCATACATTTAGGCATATGCATAGTAAGAAGAAATGCGCTACAATTGATTATTACTTCCGTTTGTTTAAACTCCGCACATGCATACGGCTTTGTACCTATGTATGTACATAAATATGTATGGACTNTATAATAGCTCTGATCCAATACTTTTCGTGTAAAATCCTGGAAAATGGTCAAACAGCAAAATCACTCTCTGAAGTGAGAGTAAAAAGTGAGTAACAGCAAAACGTATGGAACAAAAAAGCATCGAGTAAAATCCTGCAACATGAACTGCATTTACCTGAACCACAGATTATATCTCGTAAAGAAAAACTAAATTTAGGAATATGTACAAATAGAAATGCTCAAACTA
>NW_016205738.1:0-2164 GCF_001687245.7 Rhagoletis zephyria
TAAAATTATAGTCCTTAATTAAATTTTTTATTGCATAAAAAGATGGGGGACCTACACATAATTCGATGCAATATATTTTTAGTTAGTTGTGGATTTTTTATATGTACAAACGTTTTTTCAGTACACATTTTTTTGGAGTTCCCTGCTGTAGCTTTACGTAGAATTTTTTGAAAAATGCGTAATTTTGTTGTAATTTTGTTTTTTTCTTTATTCCTCATCCTCTTTTCACAGATACATTTAATTTTAGCAAAAAGTCATATGCCTAATGTACATACATACACAGGCGTACTCAATCGGAGGCTATTTTTCTATTATATTTTTAAAATTCAATTATGTCAATACACATCTGCTTGTTCGCGTCAATATAATTTACATACATACATAGGAGTAAAAATATGTCCGATATGCTTGTGGTATGAACTTGAACTTCTTAAATATGTAGCTGGTTCGTTTCCCCAATTTACTTATGTATGGCTCACTATGAAAAACGAATGCATACATATATATAGGTATATATGCGTTATTTTTAAAAGTAATAAATTAGCAATAAGCCCTATAATTGATCTATTTCATCTTTATTCTGATTCCTTTATTAATTTGTTTGAACCCTGAGGCTAGTTGCTAGAAATAAAAAAATTTAATGGCGGAACTCAGCGACTTGTTGAATCGACCCCTTCTTGGAAACGAGGGTGGTCAAGGGTTTTCTAACTGATTTTTAATTCAACACCCTATTTAGCGTCTCAGGGTAGTATCGGTAGTATGGGTATGGGCAGCAAATTCCCAGAATATTTTTCTCGAACTTTTTTTTTACTGTCGTCTAAAGTTTCCACATTATGGTAAAAATCAAATTCGAAAACTTATGGGAAAATTTAGCAACATCAAACCACTTTTTTCAAACGCTGCAGCCTCTCCAACTGAACCATATTCATCTTGTTTCTCGGTCTACCAACAGTCGGGATTCGACACACCACGTCATTCTGCCGTTTGACGATCTTATACGAACCTTCTCAGTTACACTCTAATTTTGGAGACAAACTCTTCTTATGTTCTGAATTGCACAGCAAAACTAAATCTACTTCTTCGAAACCCTCGCAGCTCATCGCTTTATCATACCATGCCTTGAACTTGTCACTTATATTTTAAGTAAGTACGCTATCCCTCAAGAACATACATTTCTCTCAGTTATTCTTCCAGTAAGTTGGACGCTTTCCGTCTCTAGTTGCATCGCCACTTACTCCAAATCTCAGGTCATTAGGCAATGCGGAGTTTACTGTAGAAACTTATCTTTACATTGCTGACCGATATCCCATCAGAAACAAAGGCATGTGTACATCCCAATTATTCTGATATTTGCCCATAACCTTTCTCAAATGCTCTTTTATTTACCGGTTGGACCGTTCTCCCAAGCGATATAATTGGGTATGAAGAGCCATTGTTCGAGTTTTCTGGGTAGGTACCCAGTATTGAATACCGCCGATTCGAAATTTCTTCCTAGAGTGCAGTTCTGTAGGAACACCGTATCTCGCAACTCAATTGTACGCGAATACCTCTGCTACTATTTCTGCTTCCTGGTTTGGAATCGGAACAACCTCTGGCCATTTTCTAAAGTAGTCATAACGACGACATATTTGTTTCCTCTTCTAATCTAGGAATGGGATCGGCTACATCCAATTCGTTAAAATGGTGCACCGGAGTTATACTTTATCATCTTGCCATGACTTCTTGACTTCTGTCCTTTAGCTGCAATACAGCACGTGCAGTTATAAATCCATTCTGCTATCGAATGACGACAACCAACTCAATAGAACTCTTGCATGATTTTCTTCAGAGTTTTCGTGATTCTCAGGTACCCTGCACTGGGACCACTGTGGAATTCATTCAGAACGTCCAGAATTTTTACCCTTGGATCTACTATTAGATTGTGGGAGCGCTGGCCATTTTCTCTTTAGTTGGTCGTCTGCCTATCTCAAGTCTCTGCACCAAAAGCTCGAACAAAATTTTTACATACTTGACGGTTTTCGGCCAGCGGTCGATTTTCGGGTAGTTCCTATTAAGAAAAGGACTTATTTTTCTTCTTACTTGGTGCTGTAACCACCTCAGCGATTTTGGCCGATCTCAACAAAGCATGCCAGTCATTTCTCTTCTGTGCCAACTGACGCCAAGT
>NW_016205739.1:0-2164 GCF_001687245.7 Rhagoletis zephyria
GTGCATGCTTTGTATACATATACTTTCTTAATTACATATGAAAAAGCATTGGAAACGTGCGAAACGCCATCCGTGCAGTGAAAAATGCTTCATTTTAATACAGGCGTATTTGAATTGAATATTTCCATTATACGTAGTGTATGTATAATGGAAANTGGAAACATCCATTTCGTTAACACTTTTCACTAGATTTAAATACGAGCATTTTTAAATGGTAATCAAATAAAAAATTTTTATTCTTACAACGCGTTTTTTTTCTCAGTGTATACGCAAAAATTTAATTTGTTTTATCCGGATGTGTAAAGTTTTTTTTAGATTTCTCAAACTGTGCTTCATTTTTAACCGACTTCAAAACAAGGAGGAGGTTGTCAATTCGTCGGAATATTTTTTTTATGTATTTTATTTCTAAAATTCTTTTTACATTGGAAACGTAGCGTCTCAGAGGTGGGCCTACACTAATCCCGTTTCGATCCGATCATCGGATCATGAAATATATATATATATATATTTTTATATACAAGAATTGAAGTCGGTTTTGTTTTTTTGCTTAAAAATTACTTGTTTCGTAAAAACTTTTATAGATCAGAAAAATATTAGGTCAAAGTGAATTTAGGTACACTCTAAAAAGTACATGTAAAACTACTACTGAAAAGTGTTTATTTTTCAACCAGAATCTGTTCAAGTATACGCACAAGATGTTCAAGATTTGATTTTGAACATGAGATGTTTAAAATATACAGCTAAAATGATTAAACTTACAAACATTTTGAAAGTAAAAATATATTCTAACTATTCTAAACTTCTAAATATATATCATATATATATGTACATGTATGCAAATTTTATGTACAGTATGTAATAAATAAATAAACTATTTAAAGTTTCATAAATTGCATGTTATTTACATAAAATTTATAAAGAACTCAAATATCTTCAATAGGAGAGGAAACTGGTTACCTCTCTTTATATGCGTAAATTTAAACAAAAATTTTTACACATTTTAAAAATTTTTAACATTTTATGAGTAAACTGTAAAATTGTGAACAATAAATGTTTAGAACTCAAAAAGCAAATTTGAAATTTGTTCTACGCCACCCATATGATAAGTAAAAGTAAGCACGCAGTGTTTAATTTTATTAACACGGTGTGTAAATGCAAATTCATTAAGAAAGGAAACTGGTTACCTATCTTAATATGCGCAAATTTAAACAAAAATTTTTACACATTTTAAAAATTTTTAACATTTTATGAGTAAACTGTAAAATTGTGAACAATAAATGTTTAGAACTCAAAAAGCAAATTTGAAATTTGTTCTACGCCACCCATATGATAAGTAAAAGTAAGCACGCAGTGTTTAATTTTATTAACACGGTGTGTAAATGCAAATTCATTAAGAAAGGAAACTGGTTACCTATCTTAATATGCGCAAATTTAAACAAAAATTTTTTAGAGTGTACACTTTGCGATCATTTATTTTGATATGATTGGATTGGATTTTCACTGCAATGCAAAGACCTGTTGGCATAAATAGGTCGTCAAAGTCAATCAGTTTTACATATACATACATAAGTATACATTTTGCATTCCCAAATACTTCAACCGATTTAAATAAAGACTTAGTGCAATTAAATTATATCTCGCAGACAACTGCATACTTATAAATAATCTATAATTTAGACTCATTAACAGCCAATCGCGGCCACTGTTGCGTAGCGGTAAGAGGTGCGTACTACTATTTCATAGGGCGTGGGTTCGATCGCTGGTCCTAGCAACATCTAAATTAGAAAACATTTTTTCTAACCGCGTTCACCCCTTAGCAGGCAATGGCAAACTTCCGAGTGTATTTCTGCTATGAAAAAAGTTCTCAGAAAATCCATTTGCCGTTCGGATGTGGCGTACAACTGTAGGTTTCTCTCTTTGTGTACCAACATAAAGACGCATAACTCAGGAGTAGAAGCTCGGCCAAAAACTTAGCAAAAGTGCAAGAGCCAAAATATAATAATTATTAAGAACCAATAAAAATACTTTGACATTAGAAGTATTAGGACGCAAATTAACTTCCTTATTCCACTTGCATCATAAAAGTTCACTTTTGACGGCCAAAATGAAATGATGTTAGTTTTATCTTACTATTCGTATGTTTATACGTGTGTTTATGGATTTT
>NW_016205740.1:0-2164 GCF_001687245.7 Rhagoletis zephyria
CGGCGATTGTATTTTTATGAGAAGCTGTTTTTCATGGCAGAAATACACTCGGAGGTTTGCCATTGCCTGCCGAGGGACGACCGCTGTTAAGAAAAAACCTTTTTTCTATATTTTTGCGATGTTGCTTTGACCAGGGTTTGAACCCAGGCGTTGTGGAGTGGAAGCGCGCACTGCTTACCACTACACCAACAGCGCAGCTGTATGTACTCAATTATAAAACAAAGTTTAAATAACTTAATTAATCCTTTAAGGTGTCTTAATTGATTTGTTAAAACTAACTATTCATGCTGGAGATAGTGTTTTGCAGCAGCATTTTTCAGAAAGTAGTGCAAGAGCTAAGTACACATCACCACAAATTCAGAATGAGCTCATTAACATATGTGGAAATATTATAAGAGAAAAAATTGTTTCACGCGCACAGAAAGCTATTGCCTATAGCATTTTGGCGGACGAAAGCTGTGATATCTCGGGTAAGGAGCAGCTATCTATAGGCGTCAGGTTTTCTGACGAAGCCACTATAGTATACGAAGAGTTCCTGGGTTTTATTGAACTAAAAGCAATGGATGCCAAAACAATAGTGAATGCAATTGACACATTTATAATGCAACAAGGTCTTGATCCAAGTAAATGCGTGGGACAAGGATACGATGGGTGCGCGACGATGGCTGGGAAGGAAGGAGGCGTTCAAAAATTAATAAAAGAAAAGTATCCCAAAGCCCTTTTTTTTCACTGCACTAGTCACCGGTTAAATCTTGTTGTAAACGACTTGAGCAAGCTGCCAGAAATTCGGAACACTATATCCACAATAAAAGATATAATTTGTTTTTATCGTGAATCGACTACACGAAGAGTGCATGCACCAAACCTTCCGCTTTTGTGCGAAACGCGCTGGTCGCAAAAATATAAAAGTATAGGTATATTTCAAACTCATTTCGTAGATATTGTCAATGGTTTGGAAAAATTGTCGACTGAGGGAAATGCCACCACGCGAAAAACAGCTTTCCATCTTCATTCAGCTNTTTATTGGTACAGTGGTACAGTGTGCAGATTATATTAAAAACATCAGCAATATTATAGAGCAACATCGTGGAAACGCAGATAGTGGCATTGAACAGCTTTTAACAGAAGCATGTGCTACTGCAGAATTATTAGGCGTTCAAATAAAACCACCAAGAATATGTAACAGGCAAACACAAAGAATGAATGTACCTTCAAACTCCACACAAGATTATTTTAAAATATCTTTATTAATACCGTACCTGGATTCGCTAAAAATGTCACTAAATGAGAGATTTTCTGCTGAAAACACGCCAGCCTTTTTAACTTCATTTCTACAGCCATCACACATGCTATCCATTTCTAAAGCCGATTTCCAAGACAAAGTATTAGAAGTAGAGAAGTTTTACCACTTGGACGGTTTAGCTGTTGAAAGTCAAATATGGTATGAGAATTGGCAGAGAAAACAAAAATCTGCAGATGAATTGAAATTGATTGGGATGGACGAAACGGCAGCAGAAACCAATATTTTTTACCCATTAATAAAAAAAGCACTACTAGTGCATTTGGCTCTACCGTGTACCACTTGCACAATTGAGAGGTCATTCAGTACTTTGAGAAGGGTAAAAACCTGGCTACGGTCAACAATGAGCGAAAATCGATTAAACGGTAAACATATAAATGAATTTATAGTTCAATTCTTTACTACTTTATCTTTAGGTTTGTGTCTTCTAAGCGTACATCGAAAGTTTGTATCAGAGAATCAATATGAGATTGTCGATGAAACTATAGACCGTTTTGGTGAACAGCCAAGACGTTTACTTTTTCAATAATTACAGCAGACGGCAGAGAATACATGGTGCATATAAATTTCTGTAACACATTTAGCTGTCACACAGTGCTATTATTGACAATTTATTTCCAATGTGTAATTTTTTTATATACATATGTGTTCTACATACCACCACATACATACATGTGGAGTAAATATGGTCAATAAAAAGTTAATTGTTTAAATCGACTAATAGTTTTATATAAATTTTGGTGAACTTCTATTAATGTGTGTATATACAACATACCTCTGTGGGTTACAATAATTTTAAGCTATACATAATAAATTTTTTTTTTTCGTAATAACTGCACGAAAAAACGCCGAGACGCGTAAACT
>NW_016205741.1:0-2164 GCF_001687245.7 Rhagoletis zephyria
TGATGGTACATATATGATCTTGAATAAAGTAATTCATATCACTCAAATCAGAAGGAACAAAAAATAAAATGTGTCCTTTATTTGCTACATATATCGTCTAAGTTTTTCAACAAAACGCTGCATGGCGGTGACCTCAGTACATCCAGTAAACAAACTGAGCTGTTTTTTTTGCCAAATTTGGTCCTCATTAAGGACTTAGGGTTACAGACAACGCTTTTTCGGCAATTAGGGTGTTGTGCAGCAATTTAATGTGGCTTCACCATATGTATGAAGTATTAAAGATTAAATTGTTATTTATTTTTAATAGTTAAACTTGGTAAAATATTTTTTAAGGCCGAAATAAATGTCCTTTCCTAATAATAAACAAACCGCTTATCCTAAATAAATAAGTTTGATATCAAATTAAGGGGGAATTAAAAGATATATATAAATGATATTAAATTAATTTAATTTGGATAGGCGGTTTGTTTATTATCCAGAAAGAACTTTAATTTCGGACTTAAAAAGTATTGGCCAAGTTTAAATGTTAAAAAAAAAAATAACTGTTATTTTCGGTCCCTGCTATACTACTAGTGTACCCGCATAGCCGTACAACGTCAAACCTTGATTTACCATTTTAAACAGGTGGCAACCCTCTTTAAAAAACCTAAAAAGTATTCCAAAAGCCAGTCGCGGTGATCGCTTATCCGTGTGTCCACTTTTAACTAAATCAATCTCGCTCGATCGCACAATTAAAAGCGCATGTTCGAACATTCCATTAATCTCTTTTTCTTTTCTTTTGTTTATTTATTTTTACTATATTTTATTTTTTTACTCTTCTAAAATTTTTAATTCTGTTTTATATTCAGGTATTTTACCTAAGTTAGTTTTATTTGTTTAAGTATAAACTAATATTTGATACTCTCCAATTCGAGCATTCAGTTGTACTTTATTATTTATATTTTCATTCATTCATTAAAGCCTATTGCGACGAAATTGAGCTCGAGGGAACGGCACAGGCCGCACATGGTAATTTTCTTCCAAATGATGTAGTTATTGACACGCACGAAATATGTAAATACATACATACATACATTACAAGGCCGGTGGGTCTGGCGCGCTTACATCCGAAACATTTATGCACCCACTTCCATATACATATATGTATGTATGTATACCAATCAGCTTAAATTCACCATTTCCATGGCAGTGAATTGTTTATTTACCATAATTGCTATACCATAAAATTGCCACGACCAATTCTTAATAAATTTAAGGATAATTGGAATGCAGTTATAACCCAATAACCGCAGCTTATACAAGCAGTGAATTGAAAAATATTTCAATGCATGTAAAATATACTCAAGGTTACATACATAAATACAGACTTTCATAAGTTTAACCGCTGAAATGCCGGGTGATGCTCTGGCCAGGTCGGCTGGTCAGTCATTCGTCTGTGGTNGCCATTTAAGTTTGTACCAACACTTATGAGTGTGTTATATACCCTGCAGAGAAACTCCAAACTAGTAAACCAAAAACGCACCATTCCGATAGTATTGGGCTTGAGGCCGTTTTAATGAAATTTTTCGTGAAAAAACCCACAATTTACATTTTTGGTTGAAGTTATAGCTATATCGAAGATCATCACATCTCATCATCAGACTTCTTTAACTGGGATTCGATCCGACGACCCCAGCCGCCTTAGTCAGCAGCCTACCTACTGAGCTAAGTTCGTCATGTAAACTGTTGTTGCTTTTTCCAGTTTTTCAATTTTTTCAGCCAAATACAATCAAGCGCAGCTATTCCAGTTCTATTTAAACTTAAAAGACGAGCACACCTAAAAGTCAATTGACTTTATTTCGCACCAGTATGCAAAATTGTGTCAATTGACCTTATTTCTGTTGATAATGTTACCTGTCACCGATAACGTCAATTACATTGTCAGTTCATTTAGTCCAGCTATTAGGACCGTTATTAGGTACTAGATAAATTCGTTAGCTTCTTCGTTGTATATTCATACTTCCCGAAGGCCTTTTGTCTGATGAAAGTCAGATGTGGGCATTCACCCAAGAAATGGAATACTGTTTCCTCTAAATTTCTGTACCAATACGGCAGTCCATCTTGAACCTGTCAATATACGTTTTCAGATTTTATAAAATTTTATAAAATGTGGACCACATAACTG
>NW_016205742.1:0-2164 GCF_001687245.7 Rhagoletis zephyria
TATAATATTACAAAGTACGAAAAACAAGTATTAGTATTATGCGTTTTTGCAAATAACTTTCTAAAAATCCAACCACTCTACTTCAAGGAGTGTTTCGAAGTTCCTTCTGGAAGGAGTTATGCATTTTTTGGTTGTCTCATTCCCTATGACTTACGCCTGTGGGCAGCAATCTGAGATTCCTCCCAACCTCTAAGTAGTCCTGCAGTGTATCCTGTAGATGTACCACAAAAAGGCTCGGGATCATGCAAGCGTATTTGAGCTCAACGTTTTGTGAGACAGACCGCACATTCGTTGCCTGCGAACCCTTCATATCCAGGGACCCACCAGTGCGTCACTCTATTATGGGCCGATAGGCGGTTCAAACTAGTTTTACAACAGTGTCCTTTAATGCTGCCTGAGTATGCGACATAAAATTTATTCTGACCCCGTTTGTCCTTCTGCGAAGACATTCTCGAACACAGAGTCGGACTGCGAAGACTTTCGCTTGGAATATGTTTGGGTATGAGCCCTAAGACATACCATTGAGAAATTTTGACATTATAGTGCTTGTCAAAGGATAATATCGGTAACATGATATCTGTGAACTGGATGGCGGGATCATCCAGGAATGACTTGATAACCTCCAAGTGATGCCGAAGAGCTGATTAAATTGGGTAGCCTTAGGATGATCCAGCAGACCTCTGACCTTTAATCAGAATAGACAGAAGAGGAATGCCTGTAATCACACCATGGATATCCGGTGGACAGGTACACATAGCTCCTGTGTTGGCCACGCAGACTAAGCAGTGTAGCACCCGCACTTACTTGCTTTGCTTTTGGGCACCAGACCAGTGTCGCATATGCAGCTACGGGCTTTCATGACCGTACTGAAAGACCAATACGTTAATTTGGGCGATATTACCCAAATTTTGCCATAAAGTCACTGGAAGGCAATTTCTGTCCCTGACAAGGTGGGTTTAGTCAAATTTACTTTCCTTCTTTTGGTAAATAGGACAACGTTGGACTTCAGTGGGTTTATTGACAATCCCTTTGCAGCATAGCAGTCTTCCGTTAATCTGACCGCAAGTTGGCAATCTGGAGCAAATAGTCTCCTTATGCCAGCCCACAACGTAAATGACTAGGTCATCAGCATATCCATATGCTTTCAATCCATTGCCACATGAATTTTCCAGGAGTTCGTCAACAGCCAGTGTCCACAGTAGAGGCGATAAGACACCCCCTTGTAAACAGACACGGGAGGCAGATGCTGCTTGCTTACTGTTTCCTAGTTGCGTTTTTATAGTTCAGCAGTTGAATTCTGACAAACGCTACGCAAAATTTTCATCCCCAAAGTTCCCTAAATGACAATCAGTCTAAAGGTATACATCATGAAAAAGTAACGGATGCAATGTGTAATCAGGCAAATGTGGCTATATGAGGGACATGTAACAAGATGAGTTATGTTGTTAGGCGCGCCTGCTATTGTTTTGGAGATTTTTGGCGATAGCGAACATTGGCATGACTTCAACATTCTTATGATCCAACCAGTTACAAAGCTGGGAATATCTGTCCTTAACATCGCTGTCGATATTTGCTTCGTGTGACTTAGGCTGTCTTCTCAAACGCATTCATGCAAAGCAGTAGTCTGTTTTATTTCTGAACCGTAGCAAAAGTATCATATTTTCCCAACTTCTTAATGGTTACGCATAATGGATATTCATATGAGTCATGTTTTGGAAATAAAAGAGACTGATGCTTTGCATTAATGCGTCTAAGAAGAGAGCCGTAATGCCGGAAGCACCTAATATGCCTAGCAATGGACGCAAAACAATTTTTTCTGTTTTAATATAATTTTCTTTTAATTTTTGGAAACTTATTTAATTTTTCCTTTTTCATAAAAGTTTCCTTTTTAAATTTTTAGATTTTAGTGTTTTAAAAAGAATTCGTTTTTAACTTTCATTTCATTTTATGAACTTTTTTGTTTGTTTTTATTAAATTTTTTTTATTTTTTTAAGTTTAATAACTTTTTAATTTTCAAATTATATGATTTTAAAAAGAAAAATATTTTTGTAAATTAAATTTTTTAGGAACTTATTGTTATTTTTTTTCAATAAAATTTTTAGATATTGTTTTAAAAAGAAGCATTCTTTTTAATATCTTTTTATTGTTAGAAACTCATTTTGTT
>NW_016205743.1:0-2164 GCF_001687245.7 Rhagoletis zephyria
AAAATTACAATGTTTTTTCAACTAAGTTATTGGGCCTTATGCAAAAAAACTAAGCAATTTCTTTTTCTTAAAATTTCAGACCTTTTTCCTAAATTTCTTGGAACTAATCGAGTAAAAGATCTAACATTTTAAGAAAAAAGAAATTTCTTAGTTTTTATTCATAAGGCACATTATTTGCAGGTTCGGATTCGAATGCCGTCAGAGACGACATGTAATATGTCTGGAGCTGATTAGATAGGGTATTGGTATTCCTTGTCAGTGTGAACAAATATTAAGAGCGATAATGTATAAGCTAATACAGAATGAAAATTTCCCGTGAAAAATTGTGAAGGGGACCCGCAAAAGCATTCCGAGGGTTCAGAATATATGAGTCCGAAATGAGTTCTACGCGTGTATATTAGACTGCATCAGTCCCCAACAAAAAAAAAAAATCGGTACTATTTTTCCATTGCAATTATAAAATCTATTATATTTTAAGACGCCCATCAAAATATTTCGGAAAAATATTAAGATTTAAGTGAGCTGGACCGATTTGAAAAAACCTCCAAAAATGGAGTTTTTTATGAATAAAAAGAGTTTCTTAAAGATTTTTATTGAAAAAATCTCCTCAAATGGCCAAACGGTTTGAGCTTAAAAAATTTGCATAAAACTATTAAAAAAAAAAATAAAAAAAAATTTTAACGGAATCGTAATGATGAGATTTTTGATGCTGTTTTTTTAACTTTTTTCAAAGATTGGTATAAGAAAAACTTGAATAACTGAACCTAAACTCTTCCGTTTTAGACTTAAGAGGTGTCATTGGAAAGGTACCCTTTTTATTTCTTTGCTAATAAACTCATTCAAAGGATGAAAGAGAAAAGTACGATGAAAACGTCATTCAAAGTTAAATTAAGATATTTTGGTATTTGAAAAAAAAAAAATTGGGACACAAATGACTTTTTTTTTGGACAGAAATAAAAACAGTGTGAAAATACCTTTCTACTGAGATCCCATAAGTCTAAATCAGAATAGTTTTGGCCCAGTTATTCAAGTTTTTCGTGAATTAATCTTTGAAAAAAGTAAAAAAACACTATCAAAAATCTCAATATTTTTAAACATTTTTATGCAGATTTTTTAAGCTTAATCTGTTTTGTCATCTGAAGGGACTTTTTTCAAAAAGTTCTTTAAGAAACTATTTTTATTCCTATAAAACTCCATTTTTGGAGGTATTTTCAAATCGGTCCAGCTCACTTAAATCTTAATATTTTTCCGAAATATTTTGGTGGACGTCTTAAAATATAATAAATTTTGTAATCCTGGTGGAAAAACCGCAACATTTTTTGGTGATGCAGTCTAGTGTACATATGTAAGAAGTATGTATGCTTGTATGTATATGAATTTCAAAACAAAAATGTAGTTGTTATACATGTGAAGCTATAAGGACTAACCATCGCAATAAATATTAATAAATAGTTTTTATGTTATATTACGCCCCTTGTGTACATATCTAGTATTAACGGAACCAGTATAAAATAAAATTTAGTATACATAATGTGACCAATCGAACTTCTTTTGGAAGTACAGTACTTCTTTTTTAGACCTTGCACTTCGTACTTCGCAGTACAGTCAAATGTACTTTTGCAATATTTTGTACTTCAGGTACTGTACTTCTCTGATCTTCTAGACGATCGTCACATGGCCTGGGCGATACATTCGTGGAAACCCTTCGTGCCGCTGGGGACCGATCGTCTCAAACCTGCGCAGCTGCAAAGGGCTCTGGAGGTGTCGTGCCATTGGTTGGCCCCTATTTTTGCGAAGGACCGGGTACTTCTTCCTCAAGGCTTGGAGAGTAGTCAGTGCTGCGTTCGTCCCGAAAGTGGGAAAAGAGTCTCATGTTTCCCCTAGTGATTTTAGGCCTATCAGTCTGTCTTTGCTTTTGCTAAAAACGCTAAAGAGCCTGATAGACCTATACCAACCTAATAAGACTTATCTACAGTATACTTCGTGACAGATTTGCCGCAGCGGAGTGTGGGAGCGCCTGCACTCAGCGCAGAATCAATAGGGGCACTCCGCAAGATGGTGTTCTCTCTCCCCTGCCCTGGATTGGTGTCGTTTGCCGTAATAAAAAGAAATTGAAAAAATGATTTGTATAAAATTTCTTGTAGTAATATTTGAAATATTCCAA
>NW_016205744.1:0-2164 GCF_001687245.7 Rhagoletis zephyria
TAACCCAAGACCGGTATTACTATGCTGAGAAAGCAAAACTAGCCAACTCTACCGGTATAAGCAAACGGAGCTCATTACTCACCCTAAACCCGTTCCTTGACAAGTCCAACTTACTCCGCGTTAACGGTCGGCTGGCTCATGCAACATTGAGTTATAATGAGCGACATCCAGTCATCATCCCCGAAAAGTCTCGGTTCGCGGTCTTATACATTCGCTTTACACATGACTTATTTTTACATGCGGAGACGCGTCTCATGCAACAAGTTATAAGGCAGGAGTTNCTATACATTCGCTTTCACATGAGTTATTTTTACATGCGGAGACGCGTATCATGCAACAAGTTATAAGGCAGGAGTTGTATATTCCGCGGCTCAAGTCGCTCATCAAAAAATGTATTTTTGAATGCAAGCCATGTACTGTCCACAATCAGTAAATGCGCTCCCAAATAATGGCAGCCCTTCCACCAGAACGGTGCACTTACGCCCCGCCTTTCACTACCACCGGTGTCGATTTTGCTGGGCCTTTTCAGATAAAGGCCTCTCTGCTAAGATCGCATACCCTTGTGAAAGGCTATGTAGCCGTTTTGGTATGTTTTTCTACAAAAGCTGTTCATCTTGAGCTATGCTCCGACCTGACCTCCGAGGCGTTCCTCGCCGCGTTTGCTCGTTTCATAGGACATCGTGGATATCCCTCTAGAATGATGAGCGACAACGGCAAGACTTTTATAGGAGCCAAACGAGCCACCGAACGAGAATCCTCAATTTTTCTCCAGAAAGTATCTCAGGATGTCATCTCCAAATACTCTCAAATAGGAACTCACAAGTTCACATTCGAGGAGTTCACCACTCTACTTATAAGGATCGAGGAGGTCTTGAACTCTCGGCCAACCTCATTTTTATTACAAGACCCGACGTATTTTACTGCTCTCACTCCCGGACACTTCCTACGAGGAGCTCCTCTTTTGTCTCTCCCCGAAGCGAACCACGAAGACTTATCTCTAATCAACAGATGGCAACGAGTTAAGGTTATCCACCATCAATTTAGTAAACGATGGAAGGACAATTATCTCAAGGACCTCCAGAAACGATACCCATGGAAGGAAACCTGCAAGGAACCAAAGGTCGGCGAATGCGTCCTCATTAATGATGACACACTACCTCCAACGGAGTGGCGTCTAGGACGCATTATAAACACACACACCGGCCCCGGCGGGCACATCCGTGTAGTCGACGTACGGACTCAAACCGGAACTCTAACCAGACCGATCGTCAAATTATGATTTTTGCCCCAAACCGACGTCCATCCACCGCCAAGTGAAACAAACTAAATCTGTAGCTACAATATTTCACTACTTCTCGCCACAGCTTAAAACCACTGTTCTCTCTCTCTCCACTGTTCTGCTCTCGAAACACTGTAGTTATGCCAATTATATAAGATCTTTATGCACTTACTCCCACTGTTTTCAAATATTATTGCGACGGCAATTGACTAAAGTCATCCCCCAAATGCAATCGCCCCACAGCCGGCACCGCGGTCGAGAGTGGTAATCGTCACCAATGCGGAAGACATCGAATCGAGACGTTCGGAGGACTTCCAAAAATGCCGAGTATGCGGACGTCGTCATGCACTACGCAGGTGCCCGCTGTTCCAGGACATGCAACCACATCAGCGGTATCTTTTGGCTCGTGCTCACAAATATTGCACGAACTGCCTCGCACTATTGCATCCAACCAGATTCTGCGACCACCAGCACCATTCTCTTCTACACCGCAAGCCCTTGCAATAAGCTAGTATCCGCCCAGACCCAAGAAACAGTGCAGATGCAATCTCCCCTGCCCGGGTCCGGAATTCAAGCTGAAACAGGCACGGCAAGCCGCATCAAACAGCTGCACGCCCAGGTCAGCGCTATCAGCCACTAAAACGAGGAAAGCGCACGATTCACCGCACGGCCCAAGGACTACGCACCGCCAAATATAGGGGCAGGGACACGAAGTTTTGCTCGTGTATGAAGCACTCAGGGCGCTCAATGAGCTGCAAGAAGCACTAGCCGCTCAAGACGTCTATTGCGGGCAGTATGTTGAAGGGAGAACCAAATACCCTCCATATCACACATTTGATTTAATTGTAGATGTAGCAGATTAACTATTGTATTGTTGAATTGTAT
>NW_016205745.1:0-2164 GCF_001687245.7 Rhagoletis zephyria
ATACATGCTTTTTTTATTTCTTACTAAAGGGGATTTAAATGGGGATTTTTTGGGGATAACTGCGGCCCGATATGGGAATGGGGTACAAAAATATTCTGGCAACACTGTTAATAACGAAAGAGGGGAATGAACACGAGAATTCGCAAAGGAAAGATGCAATTGGTTAAGTGTTTTGGTCTTGACCCAAATGGCGACAAATGGTTGAAGTACCAAAATTTTGAAGCAACCTCCAGAATTCAGATGGTAATTTATTTACTTAAAACATGAGGCACTACGCATCTTTCGGCTCCCATTTACAGACAAAAAAACCCTCCATAGATCACAAAAAATCCAAAGTTTTTGTGCGAATGTCAAATGTTATATTTCGATCAAAAATTTCCTAAAGGGCAGTTGCATATTCATGTATGTACATATGTGGCAAAAATATTTGTACATATGTATGTAATTGTCTTTAACTTATGCGGTTGTTGGGTTACGCGGTCTCCACTTTAAACGGCAAAGTATTCATAACAAACATTCGCTTGTAGCATGACAAATCGAATAGAAAAGAGTGTGTCTTCATATTTCATTTAAAATGTAAATATATTTAGGAGGTTATACGTACATACCTACCAACGCGTGCGCTGTATTTATGATCATTCGCGACTGAGTTCTGCCTCTCAGATTGATCAAAAAGTTTACAACAAATTTATTAAGCTTAATTACTGTAGAACAAGTTGGGCATCATTTTGCAACTTTGGATCTTATAAGATATGTATATACAAACATACATACCCTGTAACTCCATATAAAATATTATTTTCAATTCAACTTTTGCGAACAATATGTAGTAATTTTTCTAT
Organism: Rhagoletis zephyria; assembly: GCF_001687245.7. Lineage (NCBI taxonomy): Eukaryota > Metazoa > Arthropoda > Insecta > Diptera > Tephritidae > Rhagoletis > Rhagoletis zephyria. The sequence continues at coordinate 843 of NW_016205745.1, forward strand.
ACAAAAAACTGAAAAAAGATAATGCTGCGCCCTGTAGTGGAACTATCCATCATGCCGGAGGTCGTGTGTTAGCTACATATCGTCGGTAATACTCCAAAACGGTCTCTTATTTGCACCGGAATGCATCTGGAAATCGTTACGCCCTAACAAACGAATCACCGACGATATGTAAGTAGCTTTCTCCCGTAAGCAGCAAACTATGTATAGGATAAAAAATCAAAACCTCCAAAAAGGACTTGAGACCTACTATAGCTTACATAGGAAATTCTCTGTGGGTTTCAGCTATGTATGTATGTAGATTAACCGAATGGAATTCTTGTACATTATATCGGCTGCTGAGTGTAAGATCGACCTATCGAGGCAGCCAGTTCGAAAACGCAATATCTCAAAGAACTTTTCAAGAACACCGTACTTCAGATTTTGATTAAAAACGTCCTATTTCAGTATCTTATTGAAAAACACCCTATCTCGGAATTTGGTTGAAGAACGCCCTATCTCAGAACTCGTTTCAAGGACAAGTGCACAAGTGGTCCGTTTAAACTTTCATATTATCAAGAATAAGGGATTTTTCCCTGCGCTTTACAACTGAAAGTTAGAAAAGGCAACATCAAATGGATTTAGGGAAAGCTAAATCGTGGAAATTCTTAATCGAGTATACTCTATCTCGTGAGCACAAAAAAGTCAATTTCCATAAAATCCGTTCCCTGGTAATTACCATAACCAATTACCATTGCCAGTACCGCTACTGTTGCCATTACCACAACAAATACAATTGCCATTACCTTCAACTTAACCACTGCCATTATCAACACAACTATCATTGTTCCAACAATTCCAACAATTCATTTTCCACTAAAATTACAATCACCATTCATCTCGTATTACCATTGCCATTTCCGCGCAAGTTTTTCATCCCAAGTGCGGACAGGTCTTTCTGCACTTGGTCCTTCCATTGTGTTCGAGGGCACCCTTGCGTTCGTTGTCCACCCATGGGTGTTCAGTAGAAGGATCTTTTCAGCGGAGCGTCTTTATCCATGCGTACGTGTCGAAGCCAGCGAAATCGTTGTATTTTTATGCGCTTAACTATGTCCGTGTCGTTAAAAAGCACGTACAGTTCCTCATTCTATCTTCTTCGGTACTCGTCGCCCACGCGAACGGAGCCATAGATCTTGCGTAGTTCTCTCAAAAGACCCCAAAGCCTTCTCATCTTTGTTCCATGTCCATGTTTCTGCACCAGATAAAGGAACGCGCATGATGTAAGATTTATAGAGCGTGATTTTTGTTCATCGAGAGAGGGCTTTGCTTTTCAATTGCCTACCAAG
>NW_016205747.1:0-501 GCF_001687245.7 Rhagoletis zephyria
TATCACGTAATTTTCTTTCGTATGGTTTTCGATCGGTGAACGGATGTTAAGATTTGAGTCCTAGTCTCCCGCTCTCCCTCAGCTAAACAGTTGTCACTTTGAATGCTGGATTGAATAACATTAGTGGTGTTCACCAAAGTGCGCAAGTGGCCTGGCAGTCTGGTAAAAGAGCAGACCAGCTCAAGCAACGACTGTTAACAATATCACTCTTATTTAGTTGATAGACATCCTTATTCTTCGCAGCAAGAATATCTCGTTCACTGAGCCTGTAGCTAATTTTCTTAATTAAGAAACATTATTTTCATCAGTTCTCCTTTCGATGTTCCTTAGTTACAAAAATTATCAGGCAATACAATTCGTCTTAATCTCTCGTTAGCTGGCAGCTTTCCGTTCCCAATGTCCAGTACTTGTCGCGAAAATCCCTCGGCTGCAGTGTATATATGTATGTTCGTCTAGCCACAATGTTGACTATTTCAGGTAAGCATTTATCTAGTGTTAATC
>NW_016205747.1:704-2164 GCF_001687245.7 Rhagoletis zephyria
CTTAATTAAGAAACATTATTTTCATCAGTTCTCCTTTCGATGTTCCTTAGTTACAAAAATTATCAGGCAATACAATTCGTCTTAATCTCTCGTTAGCTAGCAGCTTTCCGTTCCCAATGTCCAGTAGTTTTCGCGAAAATCCCTCGGCTGCATTGTATATCTGTATGTTCGTCTAGCCACAATGTTGACTATTGTTAATCAAGAAATTACAGACAATGTTTGCGTAAAATCTCCTGAAGGCAATATCAATACATTCCCGAATGGTTGAACGTTTCCATGCAAATCCCGCGACAATCGATCAAGGACCTCAAGCATTTTTTTATGTGCCATCGTGCACTGATCTCAAATAATTAAATTAAATTTTTGTACTACTTTTTCCATACCGGATGTTCTGGAAATATTCCAAGTAGGAGTTTCGATGATTTATATTTTCAATGGCAGCTTAAGAGCTGAATTAGCAATGTTTCCACCTGGTAGCAATTCAAGGCGAAGCGCTGTAAACGCTTAAGCCATTTTAGCCGAGGTCGACAAAGAACGCCAGTCGTTTCTCTCTCTGCCAACTGACGACAATTGGAAAATGCCCCGTGAAGCCAAGTTCTTACCCACTTGGTCTCTCCCTCTTCCTCTGCTACCACCAGCAGATTGCGAGTTTAACGCTTTCAGAACTGGAACGTCGCTTCCCATTCGAACGACGTGGCCAAGCCGCTGTATTTTCATTCGCTACACTATGTCCATTTCGTTGTAAAGCTCATACAACTCATCGTTCCATCGTCTGCGGTACTCCCGTCACCAACGCACAGAGGCCTGTAAATCTTCCCTAAGATCTTTCTCTCCAATACTTCAAGAGCCGTCTCATCGAATGTTGTCATTGTCTAAGCTTCTGCGCCATATACCAGCATGGGCATGATGAGCGACTTATAGAGTGTGATTTTTGTACGTCGAGAGAGAACTTTACTCCCGAATCACCTATTCAGTCCAAAGTTGCATTTGTTGGCTAGAGTGATTCTGCATTGGATCTCCATACTGACATTATTATCGGTGTTAATGCTGGTTCCCAAGTAAGCGACATTCTCTACTTTCTCGACATTACAACTGGCAACAGTAATGTGGGAGTCAAGGCGGGATTGATGACAGGAGATACTTCGTCTTGTCTTCGTTGATCACCAAACCCAATCGCTTTGCTTCTTTACCCAACTTGGAAAAGGCAGGACAGACTTCGACGTTTTTGTTACCGATGATATCGATGTCATTGGTATACACCAGAAATTACACGCCAGGAGTTCACAATAGTAATAGTAATCATAATCATAATAATATTATCTGATGTTATTCAAAATTTCTTTACTCGCAATATACTTANAATGTTTATTTGGGCATATAACAGGAGTTCACAATAGTATTAGTAATCGTAATCTGAAAAACAACAAAGCCGCTGGAGCTGACAGCCTGCCAGCTGAGCT
>NW_016205748.1:0-2163 GCF_001687245.7 Rhagoletis zephyria
TCTTGGCGACCGCTGCACCGATTTCTTCCAAACTTGGCACAGTTATTGGTCTTGGATACCAAACGGCCGAAAATTTTTAAAATCGGACAATAACCACGCCCACATCCCATATAACGGTAATTTAGAGAAATACAAAATCTTCGATAAATCNTCACATATATATATATCGGTAACCATTCAACCAATTTGTACCAAACTCGGTATTTTTATTGTGCTTGCCACCTAAAAGCAAACCTTTGAAAATTATTGAAATCGGACTAAAATTCCGGCCGCTTTTCATATAACGGTAAATTTCAGAAATGCTTGAAACTTCAATATTTCGAAATTTAACGACGCTAATTTACTCAAAATTGATACACCCCGGCTAACCATCTAGCGGTAGCTTTCGGAATGGTGAAAAAACATTTATTTAATCACCCCTATGCTGTAATCCGAATGTTCGTAGCTACGAATTCGTAGCTCCGTTCCGAAAATTCGAAAATTGATATGCCGTAATCCGATCGTAATATCAGCGGCGCTGCCAGCTAAAAACGTGAAATTCGAAGCTCTTAATCAGCTGCTGTGACAGAAACAAATCAAAATAAATATAATCGAAAGTGAATAGTGAAATTAAAAAAAAAAATAGGTTAATCATTATTTGAAAAGACTTTTCCTTAATTAAGTAGAATACAAAGGATTCAGTGGCCGGTGCACTTTTGTCCCAGGAGGAAGAACACCTAACAGTTGCATTAATATACAAGGAGATTGATAGGAGATTGTTCTGTTAGATTAAATGATAAAATGTAAGCTCCCTCCTTTTAAGGGCCTAGATATTGACCTGCTTTAATTCTTGGAACGCTTTCCCAAAATTCCAGCACATCCTCCTAGCTCCTTTTACAAAGCCTCGACCAATGTCCGGCCTTTCGCTCATGCATTCCACCAGTTTTTCGTATTGCGAGCGATTTGTTGTGATCTTCGATCTGATAATTTTGTAAACATAATAATAATTTTTTTTTTCTATTCACACTTACATACATACTTTTGCGTTTACACCCTTTATTTTATTGATATTTTAAAACAATTTGCTTCGCTCCGACACGAGTTGCTATTCGTACAAAATTTCCGACAAATACATAAAAATGACAGCTACGTCGGATTCAGGCATACCAACATTACGAATTTCGAAGATGGCCTACGAATTTCGAAATTACGATACGACAACGCGGATTACAGCATACCAATTTTACGATTCGTAGCAAAATCGAATCTACGACGGATTACAGCATAGGGGTGAATATTTGCTCCGGGTATTTAATGTTCGGCTCCGCCCGAACTTAGACTTTCTTACTTGTTTTATTTGCCGGTTATACAAAGTTTATTTCGCCCAAACTACTTTACATATTATTTTTATTTTAATATTAGATTATTTTATTTGTCTGTTTACTTTAGATAAATCATATATGTAATACTTCTATATTGGCAGTAAGCTAACTTCTCAATGTGTAAGCATTCCGAAATCCAAGCGAGACAGTCTAGTACCGTTTTTGTCAATGTATTGTGTACTTGAGTGCCGTCTTTGAATATGTGTTGTGTACATGTTTATTTGTAAACGTATGTGTTCCTTTTCTTTCGTACGTGTTTATTGATATATCTGTACTGTAGTGTTTTCGGACGGTACTAGCCCTTACTGCCAATATAGGAGTATTACATATATGAGATAAATACATATTATCCTCATATTATCGTTAAGCGCGCATTTATATTTCGCAAATTTATAGAATTACTTCGTTTAATAATCTCAAAAGATTGTAATTACAAAAATTTTAAATGTAAAATTATTGTAATCATTCATCCAACGAACTTAGATTTTGATTACATTAATTGTAATTTTCAAAAAGTTGAAATTACGATCACCGTAATCGTAATCTAAATGCCTTCGATGAACGATTACCGCAATCCTAATTTAATAAATTTTGAAATTGCGATTAAAGTAATCGTAATCCTAGATGCAATCAATTACACATGTAATCCTTATCGCCCAGCTCTGGTTTCAGACAGGGCGACTCCCTTTCTTTTGACTTCAGATAAAGACATAAACTAAACGGCTTTCTTCTTCTTCTATTTTGGCGCTGTAACCGCCTACGCGATATTGGCCGAGTTCAGCAAAGCACGCCAGTCGTTTCT
>NW_016205749.1:0-2163 GCF_001687245.7 Rhagoletis zephyria
ATCGCAAAACATCGATGGACTTGACTATCGATAGTTTGACAGCTCTACTTAGAACCATGAACCAACTAACAAGATCACCCAGCACGGCAACCGTGTACTTGTAATTGCATTTGAGAAAAACAATAATAGTTGATGACGTCATTTTTTAATCCGTTCTTTCATTCACACACAGGTTTCATTCCGTTTCATTCACATGGCGGCGAAAAAATGACGTCACTGCAAAAAAATAACTAAAACGCCGTGCTGGGTGATCTTTATTCGTTCGTTCATGGCTTAGAACTATTCAATGACAATTGGAGTGTAGTATGTCTACTAAAGTGTGGGAAGTATGTGTGATAAACATAGAAGCATAAACGGATACGCGATGTTAATATGCGTAGGAATGATAGTAAGTGGTTAAGGTGACCAGACATAACTTCTCCACCCTTAAGACATTTGCGTCTCTGCAAATTTTGATGGAATGTTTTAATTGATTTACATTTTTAAATAAAACTTGATTAATTCACATATTTAGTAAGAACATAAAGTCAAAAGTAATAATACATATTTTTATTGTATTTTCTTTTCCATTAAACATTTTCGTTTTGCAACTTGTATCTTCGTTTTAATTGGGATTTATAGTATCTCGTTTTTCTTTTGTTTGAGGTTTCCGTTGTATAATTTCCCTCTTTCTTATAGCTATTAAGTTCCTTGTACTTGGGTTTACACTTAGCTATCTGTCTATTATTTACAACATTATCTAATTGTAAAGAATTTTGATTCCTATCTTTGTTTAATTTTTCAATTCTATCTCTTTTATTTTGTTCAAATTTTTCACTAAGTTTTTTTAATATAGTCTCTATCAAAATTTTTTTGAATGAAATCGATTGGCCGTTTCTTAGTTGTTGAATGTATCGTATTGTTATAAATCATAAATATTTTGTAAAGCTTATAATCTATTTCTAGTGCTTTATTAATAGTGTCAACTTCCATAATACGTAAATGTTCGTTTAAGGTGCCGTGGAGCCTCTCGATATCTGAGTTCCCCGTTTTAAGAAAAGGTGTGGTTTTATGTGCCTCTATATTTTGTTCTTTTAAAAATAATTAGACGGCACTATGTAGGATGCATCTTTCGTTATCAAATACCAGCTTATCCATTTTTCCTAGGAATACGATTCTCTGTTTTAATGCTTCTAAAATACTAATCCAGGTTCTATCATTCAGCTTATGAAAGGTTGCATACTTAGAAAATTTGTCGATAGTGGTCAAATACATCAGATTCCTAGAAGGGTACCATATATCCATGTGAACAATGTGATTAAAATATGTTGGATTCTCGCTGATTTGGAAGGGAATTTTAACTGGATGCCTATCGTGTTTTGCAATTTTGCAGACTTGACAATTGTTTACCACCAATGTAATTGTTTCAAGTAGCTTAGGAAAAAATATTTTGCATTTAAGTTCAAAAAAAATTTCTTGTATACCTCTGTGGTTATTCCTAGAGTGTTCTTCTTTGATAATATTAACGACTTAATTTTTATCATTGATATCAATTAATTTTAAACTGGACCTATACAGGGTTAATCTAGGGGTGTAAAAGGTTATTATTTTCGCAATAAATACACATACAGCCGTGATCAATCAATATTCTTTCCATTACGGATTTCAAGTCAGAATTTCTGGTGACAGTAATATGGTTTTGACACTTACAGTTTATTATCTTTGTAATAAATTGTTCGTTTTCGCCGTATTTTAAATAGATCTGATTTTTGTAGGAGTTTATGCTTTTATCTGTGATAAAAATATAACTCAGATTGTCTTCTTCGGCGCTATGAATGGTAGCGCCGGTAGAACATATTTCTAAAGCATTGAAATTATCTTCGTCATTGATTTCGTTGTTAAATATAGGTAAACTGTCAGTGGTATNCTATGAATGGTAGCGCCGGTAGAACATATTTCTAAAGCATTGAAATTATCTTCGTCATTGATTTCGTTGTTAAATATAGGTAAACTGTCAGTGGTATTTTCACGCTGTAGATATCTACTCAATGCATCTGCGACCGCATTGTCCATTCCTTTAGTATAGGTAATGTCAAAGTCATATTCATTTAATTGAATTTTCCACCTCTGTAACTTCATATTTGGTTCTTTAATATTGTGAAGCCAGGTAAGTGGTTTATGATC
>NW_016205750.1:0-2163 GCF_001687245.7 Rhagoletis zephyria
ATTCTCAATTAAACCAGTGCCTTCATTTAATACAAGAACGGCTTCCGCGTCGACAGAACTTTTTGCAGGAGAGATATTTAACGATGGAGCTTACATTGTTAGTGGACTTGCACATTGCGACTTACACATTCTTCGAACAAACAACATCACCAGCTGCACAAGTTGTCCGTTAGCATTGTAGAAGGCAAGACAGCAGAAGCGACAATTAAGTCATGCAAATTAGGAGAACGATGAATAGAGTTGTTATTGCATGCAGTTAGGCAGACACTAGAGTTCGTTGAATTTGCGAAAATGCGATTGGCAGCATTAACATCGGTGTTNCAACAGCAGCAGCTGCAGCATCTGCATATGATTGTAGAAAGCGATTTACTTCGGTTGCTGGGAGCGCAGAAGCATTCTCAATTAAACCAGTGCCTTCATTTAATACAAGAACGGCTTCCGCGTCGACAGAACTTTTTGCAGGAGAGATATTTAACGATGGAGCTTACATTGTTAGTGGACTTGCACATTGCGACTTACACATTCTTCGAACAAACAACATCACCAGCTGCACAAGTTGTCCGTTAGCATTGTAGAAGGCAAGACAGCAGAAGCGACAATTAAGTCATGCAAATTAGGAGAACGATGAATAGAGTTGTTATTGCATGCAGTTAGGCAGACACTAGAGTTCGTTGAATTTGCGAAAATGCGATTGGCAGCATTAACATCGGTGTTTATACCCTTGATGTTGTTGTTGGCAGGGTTATATTTTGATATATTAGTATTATCAACTTGAGTTTTAATGACTTATTAAATTCCCGGTTAAAAGCCATAATGATCGAATCAAAACCATGGGTTTGCGAAGCCAAGACAGCGTCATAGGCTTTACATAGCTTTCCAGGCATGTCCATACAGTCATTACACAGATAAACAATGTTCCGGTTCTTTTTCAAAAGATTCATATCGTATTCCAATATTTGGCCTTTAAGACAAGCACGGTGAAAACGCTTTTTGCAAAACCCACCGCAATGTAGGATGGCAGAGTAATTTTCTTCCTTGTCACAAACCCCACACGAATCCCCCATTATATTTGGCAAAAAATAACACCGCAAGAGATTAACATAAACACGTCCACACTGTTCGACTGCACTGTTGCGAAGGCGATTGTATGAGATATTTTTTTTTTAGGGGGTCATCAAAATATTCAAAAAATTTGAAATCTAATTCCAGCGGCAAGTGATATAAGTTAGGAGAAGATATCGAAGAGGAAGGCTGGGATATTACAAAGTTTATATTATATGTTACAAAGACTAAATCTAGAAGTCGATTCATATTGTTTCCAAGGCCATTTATTTGTGTTAGGCCAATACTTAAGAAGTTATCAATAACATAAGACTCCACTGGACTGTGTACATTTGAAGGAGTCAAGAATAAATTATTATCTAAATACAACCAGCATTAGTTACTTAGATCAAAATCACCAAGCACGCAAAGTTGACTATTACCAAAATTTCGATGAAGAGCTAACACATTGTCAACATGCGACTTATATAAGCTAACACAGCTAAGTGGACGTATGTAAGAAGTGCAGATATACAGTAAACCCAGGGAACCGCTAACACGAACACAAAGTTGACCTAAAATCGGNCGTATGTAAGAAGTGCAGATATACAGTAAACCCAGGGAACCGCTAACACGAACACAAAGTTGCTCTAAAATCGGGTCCTCGTTCAGAAGAGGAAAGAACGAGGCTTGGAGATTGTTACGAGCCGCAATCTCTGCTACATCCAGATTTAATGGGATCCCTGTCCTTCCGGAAAACATCATACATGTTCGGGTCAAAAAACTCCGCATCGAAAAAATTTGCATTGAGCCATAACGATAACCATGATGTCGTACTCCAAGTGCGCACTTAACATTCGAACCATATCGGGCTTGGTTCGGAGCCCTGAGGCTTTTTCAAAATATATTCAGATACGCTCTTTTGGCCCGGGGGAGCTGCCCTACTTGTTTTTGATAAAAACGGAACTGCCGAACATTTACGTTGGTTGGCCTGATTTCTGGCTTTAGGAGATTAGTATAAAAATACTCTGGAATACCTAATTTGAAGTTTACATATTTGAGTGAATTCACATTGGCATCTTTCTTTGTCAGCTTGTAACAGGCAATTTGTTGCTTATCAAT
>NW_016205751.1:0-2163 GCF_001687245.7 Rhagoletis zephyria
TAAATAATCTAATTTATCAGCTAAATTTGGCTTTTAAGGGTCTTGTTTAACGCGACCAAAGTTTAATTATTTTGTTATTTCATCAGCAACAAACAGTGCTCCAGATGGAGTGATTTCAACGTTGCACGCGTAATTCTCGCATGTTTCCTGAGTTTATCAACGTTTTATGAAAGAGCCTCAAAGCTGTTTTGCAAAAATTTGTCACGCAATTTTTTCTGATATTTTTTATTTGTAAGTTTTAACAGATGTTGGCAATTTAATTCATTTAATTATTACATAATATTTTATTAAGGTTATGGCGCCTAACTTGCATTTTAGCATTTTTTCATTTATTCCGGTTTAATCTGGTTATTTAAATATTCGACGCTTCAGCATGAGTGTACAAGTTTTTTTTTTGTTTCTANTTTAAATATTCGACGCTTCAGCATGAGTGTACAAGTTTTTTTTTTGTTTCTAAATGTGTTTAAATGATCCTAAAAATGATGTATTTGCTGATAAAAAAAAAACGGCGTGGAAAGTTTCTATGCTAAATGTGGACCACCAAATGGACAATATTAGAATACTGTATAATGTGTATGTTTATGCGAAGACCATGCCGAAAAGAAATTTATTGATGAAAACTGTCATTGAAAAATTCACTATGAAGGAAATGTTCTACAACTAAGTGATACATACCAATATAGTTCTTTTTTCACTGACTATCAAATTTGAAAATAAATTTGTATTTGCAATTTTTATGCAAAAAAAAAAAAAAACAGTAAGTATTTTTGATTTTTATCTGGTACAAAAGTTCAGTTGCGTGGGAACTATATCTTTTATAGCACCGATCATGATAATTTTCTATGGTAAGCCATGAAGGATTGTGGTAAGTGTTTAGTCCACAAAATGAAAGGGTTCTACCTCTCTGTTAAACAGAAAAATCTCATAACTGAAAAATCACACTGTTATGGGAGANCCAAATGGACAATATTAGAATACTGTATAATGTGTATGTTTATGCGAAGAGCATGCCGAAAAGAAATTTATTGATGAGAACTGTCATTGAAAAATTCACTATGAAGGAAATGTTCTACAACTAAGTGATATATACCAATATAGTTCGTTTTTCACTGAGAATCAAATTTAAAAATAAATATTTAGTTGCAATTTTTATGCAAAAAAAAACAGTAAGTATTTTTGTTTTTTATCTGGTACAAAAGTTCAGTTGCGTGGGAACTATATCTTTTATAGCACCGATCATGATAATTTTCTATGGTAAGCCAGGAAGGATTGGTAAGTGTTTAGTCCACAAAATTAAACGGTTCTATCTCTCTGTTAAACAGAAAAATCTCATAACTGAAAAATCACACTGTTATGGGAGCTTTATCTTTTGGCAGTCGGATCTTTTAAAAATACATATATTAAATACTTTTTTGTTTTTTTTTTTTTAGAAATATGGATCTTCTTTCATTGATATCTTCGGTCCGGATTTTAACATGGTGATTTTCTAGTACCTGATTATTCCTAATTTCTAGCAAAACATATTAAAAAATTTTAAAATTTTAAAGACTATATTCAACTAATAAAACTTCCGATCTTTCAATTAGCAGAGAAACAAAGTTTCATCTTCTCCTTGCAGGGTATATTAAAAAAAAAAATGTTTGTCATAAAAAATAATCAGAACAAGTGATCGCACATTAGCTTGCTTTTTTTTTGACGCATGTACTCTACATTTGCGAAAAGACGTTTTGTTATTTGCCAATTAATCTAAATATAAATATTAACAAAAACTAATTACATATGTGTTATGTATGTATATGTACGTTTGTATACATATGTATATATTTTGCAAAAATTTTTATTGAGCTTAAAGCTGAATTATCATGTTTTAGTTTACTTGAGCGTTTTATTAATGTAGAGCTTAATAAAAATCAATGCCATAATGTGCCACATTTAATGAGGTGAGTGTGATTTTTGTTAAGTACAATGTACAGAGAATGTAGCCGAATTATTAAAAAATAAAAATTATTTACGTTCGTGTGCATTTCTGCTCTTAAAAGCTACTCATAAAAACCAAATAATCTGTCGTTCGGAGGCAGCCTAACTTTGAGGTCCCCCGACTGTGCGGCAACATCAAGGCGTGTACCGCCAATTTTAGGAGAGGATCGGCCACGCTCTTAGTGA
>NW_016205752.1:0-2163 GCF_001687245.7 Rhagoletis zephyria
AACCCAAACTCCATTTGACACTCAGTAAGTATTTGGAAAGAATTCTAATCTCTACCGATCTCAGATCATCTAGATCATTAGAAAAGTGACTGCCTATGGATCTACATAGCTATTGCTGTGTAGTTACAGAGCAGGTTTTGGATGGTCCTCATTCAAAGAGCTTCAGCAGTAGTCCCCTTTATGTTATCCTAACAGACCGTGTTGGAATCTCAGTGGTTAACCGGATGATTTACCTACTTCAACAACTAGAGACTTCGTAGAGATCCAAAAAGTTTTGGTAATTGGCCAAGAGGATTTAATTCGCCCCTTTTCACTAGTAATTTTTTCATTCTGAATGTATTTTCATGCTTGTAGAAAAATACCAAACAGAACACTGATATCTTTGTCGGGTGGTTTTGTTCTCTGACGAGACAGCTCATTAACTTTGGGTTTCCCTCGATGTCGCAGTGATCAGTAGATAACCGATGCACGATGTGTTGACAAAATAGCTCAGTTTTCTAACTGGGAGTTCCGCAACTACTTTTACCCAGGGATTTTATATCCACCTTGCTGTCAGTATATACTAAGATCAGGAATAGCATTAAAATGCACCACTGATGCGACCTTTGAGATAGCCATCAGTTCCTTCAGAAAGACACTAGAGTTAGCAGACAAGCGGAAGCTGAGATATAAGTCACCAGACACCCTTTTGTCGACTGTATATCCATCCTTGTAATCTTAGATTGATTCCCTCTACCAGATCGGATCAGATATCCATTCTGCCCTTTTTACATGATCCTCTTAGCTCGTGCCTTGATCGTACTAAACTTATTACTAGCATCACTTCAGTATTTCCATATTTAGAGGCTTTGTAAAATACATATATTAATCCAGTTCATATTCGTACATCTCGGAATTGAAAATATTTTGGATTAGCAGATGGTAGTAGCAGAGTTGGGCGTGTCGGGCATATATTCAGGAAAGAAAATAGCAAAGCATGTCACATTAAAAATAGAAATGAAGTTCGCAGCTTATATAGGCAGCTAACCGCGCTTTTATCATTTAGGATAACCATTTCCCACTCGGAGGCGGCGTAAAATTGCAGGTGCCAAAACATGAAGACACAAAAAATTGGATGAGAACCTCGGCCAAGCCCATATATGTACAAAAATACGAAATATTTAATTATTGTAAATATTTATTATCTCCAAAAGTATAGTGAAGGCATACGTAACATATCACATAACTGACTGAATTCCTTACTCTTGCATTCATATTCAGACCCTGTCAAGACTTCGTGCGTCAAACTACAAGCCTTATTGAGCTAGTAGAATGCGTTACACATATCAATGTATTCGATATGTATTTAATTTATCTTCATAGCCCCCTTACAACCAAAGAAATTCCAAAATATTTTGTTTTTCAAAACAAAAAATCAATTAAAATTGATTTAGTGCCTGCTAGCCACCCAAAGTCCTGCTCAAGGTATCGCATAATAAACAATTCGTATAGCAGCACAAAATAGATAAATACAAATAAATTATTAAAAGCATTCCACACAACACAATCGATTAATTGTTTCATGCTGCAGATAAGCACCTACATACATATTTATGTACGTGCATTTCAAAGGAATTTCCACGTACCTCAATGTTGAGGAAACAATCGAATAAATTTGTATTTCTGTAAGCAAGCGAGCAGCACTTTAAATGATACTCATAATCAAGCAATAAATAAAAGTGTTATGGAAAATGCAACATACACGAGAAATTTTAAATAAGATATTGGAGTTGGAGTTAGAATAAGGATTATTTGAAGCAGAAATCACATTACAGGCAAGGAGAATACGCGACAGGTTACCTGTAATGCCAGTGTTGATACGTGACTTGAGCTGAAATATTCATTGAAATTATGACAAAATGGAACAACCCAATCAGTGATGCCACCAAATAGTGTCCAATAACTTTATGTACAGAGAAATTCAAGTGATTTGAAAGCGTGGAGGTATGAATGTTCCAGACATACATAATCAACATGAACATTTTTTGTAAGTTGGTAAGGGTTTGAGATGACTGCACCACGGAAACTTTCAAGGTTAGATACGATTGCACTAAGAGAAAGTAGGGTTATCCTAGCTACTGCGATCCATGATAATCTATTGCAAAAATCTTTTACTAGGTTAGT
>NW_016205753.1:0-2163 GCF_001687245.7 Rhagoletis zephyria
AATTTGGGGGTTGAAACCAACCTAACAAGGCACATTAACAGTGTACTTTGTGACAGAAGTGGAGTGGGGGAGCGCCTGCACTCAGCGTAGAGTGCACTTTACAAGGCGGTGCTCTCCCTACCCCGCTCTGGATTGCAGGTGAAGATTTCTAGTTACGCCACTAGGGCGCCACTGTTAGAAAATTTTAAGCTTCGAATATATATGGCAATATTTCCAAAGGTCAATAAAATATCGCATAGTTATGATCCAACCAACAGGGACGGTTCTATTGGTAATTCGCTGAATCTATTGTTGTCAGGATACACTAGTGCCGCAACGTAGCTAGATCTATTAACCTACCCCCCCCAAGAAGAAATGGGTGTAGACAATAATCGTTCTCCAAGGGGTTTGTGTATTGGCCGCAACAACTTCTTTTGAATATGCCTTCGTTTTACCCTTTTTTCGTTCGTTTTAAACTCTTCCGACAACGAGTTGTACCTACTAAGTAAAGCTCAGTTTAAAAAGCAAAGCTACCGCATTGGGGAAAATTATTCATTAAAGGTGTTCGCGCCAAAACGATACCGGCACACCATAGGTAGGAAGGGATGACGCGAAAAACCGCAATAGGTGCGTCGCCTGTTTCTCTCATGGTTTTCGTGCACAATTTAGAATTAACGGGCCGGCGCCAATTGATCGGGCACGAACAACTGAGGCCCAATGCTTTCGCTACGCGTAGGCTATGATCCAACTTGTTGGTGCGCGCCGGGGCAGAATTAAGCGAGCGCTGAAGAGGGCGAAAAGGGTTATTTTTGTATTTCTGTATTTGTTTGGACGTATTTACTATTTTCGGTAGTTGTAGCCCTGTTGTATTCTCTATCGCATCCTTTTAGCATACCGCACCCATAGCCCAGTCTTTTGACGATCTAAAGCTACCCCGGCAGCTTGGGAGGTATTGCGTGTGGGTTCGTAACGTTTTGGTTTGGACCTCACCTCGCGTGCACCTCAAAAATGTTTAGTTTGGTGTTAGTAGCTTGTACCAAGTCGCCTTTTTGGTTATCTGCGTTTTTAGTTTTTTTTTTCTTGGATCATCCAAATTTTGGGTATTCTAAGTAAGTTTATTTACTTGTTCATAGATGCTGTTCTCCCCACTGTCTCATTTAATACTTTGTTCGCTCTTTAAATTTGTTTATTTTTTTGTTGTGTCCGCACCGGCAGCCAAGCCGTTTCCATTGATACATTTTTGTCATCTCTTTTTCTATAGTGCATTTAATTATTTGGATTTCCTATTGAGTTGTTGTTGTTGCGTACTATAAATGCATCTACATTAGGTCGGTAGGCAACTTTAAGAGCAACAAGGTGGCAAGGTTTGCAAAGCTACTTACATATATGTACGTGGACAGTTATATACTACTCGAATGTGTTTTGAGGTTTCTCTACGAAGTAGTGGATTGAAAAAAAAATACTAGCTTTCGAATTGGTTTGATGCAAAAACCATTTTAGCAATTCACTAGCGGGTTTACTAGTTGAATACTATTTTCGCACTTCAGATCATTAAGAACTTGAAAAGGTACTATTGCATTCAAAAGCTGGACGGGATTATAAATTTAGTATGATAGAGTAGATGAGATGGGGGCCTGAATAAAGAGTCATGAAGTAAGTGGAAATTGCAAAATTATACAACGTGTCACAATCATAGTAATAGCTCGTCTAAAATATCCATAGTACATATATGTGTTGAGTCACGACTTAATTTTTTTTTTTTTAAATTCATGAATACAGTAATATTTTCTCAATTGTGTGACATGCTGCATATATGACTATTATTATAGTTTCCTGCCGAATTATGCATATAATTAAATAACTCATTGCATATATTGTCTACTTTTAGGCGCGCGAACATCCTCAAATGGATGAAAAAGTTAACGATAGTACTCATCTGCTTTATCGGTGTGGCACTCATCTCCTACGTTATTATCAGTCTATGCTTTAGCGGTAAGTAAATGCACTTACGTGTATTTGTATATAACTCTTGTTTCTATCCACTTTTCATTTAAATGCACTTTGTTTTTATGTAAAAATTTACTTAGTGCATAGCTACTCTTATTTATTTACATACCTACGTACATTAATATATTCAATATAACTTGAGTGACAATTATTAAAATCAATGAAGCATAAATTATA
>NW_016205754.1:0-2163 GCF_001687245.7 Rhagoletis zephyria
CCGCGGGTAAAGCTCTTTTAAACTATCTATACATTTTCCATAGGCGCGTTCAGAGTAAAAGCTCTATCTGCGCATCGCTGTCTTAAATGCTGACATAGAGCGTCAAGGATTGGTGATTATTTTGTTTTTGTAATATCGGGAGTATTTGACGCTCATACACAAACTACGATATACAGTCGGCTGATGTTTTTTTTTCTCCTGTAGATCTCGCAACTGTTAACACCTGTAAGTAGAAGAAAAGAATAAAAAGTTTTATTAAAAATATATGTTATGTATTTTTTTTAGAACGACTAAACAGAGTACCCCACAGAATAAAATTATCCGGCGAATAATGCTTATACATATCGATATATGTACATATGTATGAATATACAGATTATAATTAACGGCCACTGAAGCCGCTTATGAGTTCAAAATTCAAATGTTTGAAAGTGTTTTCTTTCTAGGTATTTTCTATAAATATTTAGGGTGTCCAAGACCATCCGTCCACCCCTTCTAAAATGGAGGAATATATTTTTTATTTCAAACCGCAAGAATATGAACTAAATATTAAGTCGGGCATGCTCCATCTTTTGGTCGTATTAACGTCTACGGGCTTCCATGGGTTAAACTGATCAGAAGCCCATTTTTTAAATACAAATATATTTTTGTGTTTTTCAATAAAAAATATTTTCCTCCATTTTGTAACGGTTGGACGGGACTATCAGCTCTAGGATCAGGTCTAGGATATATACAACAGAAAGACCTTTTGAGGTTAAGTAGAAAAATTAACCAATTTTTGAATTCTTCGCTCAGATTCGTATTCAGCGACCGATCATATGTATATGAGGTTCGGTGAACAAATAGTTTTTTTTTTTATACTTATAGAGACTGTATATTTACATATATCGTATTGGCTGCATTCTCCTCGATCTTCGTAATAAATATTGCAAATTTTTTTCTTGAATTTTCATTGTTGGTGTTTCTCTAATACATTCTTTCTTGAAGTCTCAAAAAAAAAATACTAATAAATTTTTTTAGGCAAAATCGAAATAAATTTTTTAATTCAAAATTTTAATTTTTATGGGGGGATAGGATTATATATGAAATTGGTTTAAAGCGCTGAACGAGATTTCAAGTTCGGATTTGAAAGAGCAATCCTCTTCAATTTACGTGCAACATAATTTAAAAATGCTTGTAATATTTTAAGGTTAGATTTGAAATGCGTGAATGAAAGTTAAAAAACAGTTGCAGTAAATTAGTTTACAAAAAAAAAATAAAAAATTCGAAATAAAATGAAGACACCTCTATTTGCAATCGAACCCCAAACGCCTGGACCATCATTTCAAGGCATGTTTCTAAATGTCTCACCGGATTTAAATAATTTAAAAGAGGATTTTTCGAAATCCTGCGCTTTCCTAATAGATATTGTCGCCTGGATAAAAGATTCTCGCAAGAGCCATTTGGCAATTATACATTATAGATGCAATTACATATTTTAAAATAAAATCTTTCGATTGGTGGTAACAGTTATGGGATTTCTGCTTTAGTTTTCGAGATAATTCTTAGAAGCGTTGACGTGATTAAGCAACACAACGGTCAGTCAGTATTGCCCGTTCTTTTTTCCTTAATTGCTTATCTGAAATTATGCAAAACTGGTAGCGTAGGATGCTGCGTTAATGGCTTAACTCTTTTTCGTATACTCAATCAAAAAAATTACTTTCGAGTCTCAAAGCACTGTGGCTGTGTGGACCTGCGGAGCGGCAAGGGATTCCCCGCAACGACTTCTGCAGAAGCTGCCAGAGAAGCGGAGCCAGAAACCTAACGGCACCTGTTATGCGAATGTCCCGCACTTTGCAAAAAAAAAAAAAGGCAAACGTTCTTGAGCTCAGAATTCTTCGAATGTCTAACCAAAATAGCTGCGAAAGTCTTTAGGTGGGCCGAAACTCATGTTGCCCTCAACCTCGGAAGATTGGACTGTCTAAAACTTATGTGCGATAGCTTACTGGTCACTTCTCATGGCACAGCCACCTGACTGATTTTGTTATTTTGTTTTACAGCAACTAAATGCAGAGCTTCCCAGAGCTCAGGGTTCGTATAGCGTTTTTTTTTTTTTGGTATGTAAAAATATGTCTTTATTTGAATTCCGATCTCTACACCAATCTCTGTGTAAATACAGCCATT
>NW_016205755.1:0-2163 GCF_001687245.7 Rhagoletis zephyria
GAAAATCCTAACCTCAAAAAAATCACCCGTTATGTATGTATGTATATATGGATTTGGATGTACTCGAACGTGTGGGAATTTAATTTTTTATTTCCCAGTGAGCAATTATGTAGCAGTTACATGACACGATATAAAAATTGTGATGGGTGACATCAACAGCAATGTGGACAAGGGCGTGATCGATGGTCAAAGTCTGAAAATGTCTGACTTCGTTGGAGCCCTGTTATGATACTTATGGCCTTATTCTTAAAAATATAAAGTAGCTTTAAAAAATTTTAATTAATTGAAAAATGTATGAAAATTTCATTTGATTTTAAACTCACTTTATTTTTTATGAATAAGGCCATTAGTCTATAGCACCAAGCAAATACATCAAACTACTCTCTTTAAGACGGCGAGGTAGCGCACTAAACTTAAGCGGCCATTGAAACCAGACTAATCCCGTTCGAGCTCTACCTCAGCGCATCCGCCGTTAAACATTTAATAACAGAGGACAGAAAGTCATCAATCCCAACAGCTGTGAGTACGCTCTGCTCTGTGTATATTATTAAAATCAATCGCGATTAAATTTTAAACGATGTCTCGCTTACCGTCATTCAGCCTTCTGAAGAATTGTGCTCAAGTTTTCTCGCCCACCGTAAAAGCGTGGACATTGCAATCGATCGTGCGTAGCGCACTCTAGCGCCCCTGGATGCGATGCACAAAGGGAATCGTCTGCCCGTCTGTAAATACTTTTGAAAACATCCGTGATTGGTTAGTACATGTATAGCTGCATAAGGTAGTTATTTAAGTAGCCTTGCTTACGCAAACCGCTTTGCAATGTCAGTAATTAAGATAACAAGAGTAGTATCGATTTCACAGGACTTCAATGTGAGCTTCCCGAAACCGTAGTTAATTTTGTTGCCGATTTAAGCTTTCGATGTTAAAAAGAGAGATTACCTTCGCTGTAGCTCGATCCGTTTGTTCTGCGTTAAGCACTTTCCAATTTTGTGTGAATATACATTTGTTAAGTACTTGCCCAAGCTCTTGTCCTGTATGGCGATGAAATATGTCGGAATTCAAAAACTACATAGTTCATCGATCACAGCCTTTAAAATTTCGTCGGCCTTTCTATGCAATTCGATACTGAGATACGGAATTATATCCTTAATCTATAGAAAGGACACTTTCACCTATTCGATGTCCAGCCTTGATCTCTCGCTCTGGTAAGGTCGTAGCTCTGCCAGTAGACGTCGTTTGCTGAGTGATAAGTTTGTTATTGTGGCTTGTACGAATCAGGCCTCCCAGCTGTGTCTACTTTTGTGAGAGAAGCTAGTTTTTGGATTTCCAATATTATCAAATATGCATATGCTGACGACATTTTAGAGGAGCGTTGAACTCCGGTTTGGGGAGAGTTGAGAAAAAAATGTTCCAATTTTGTTTCCATCTCAGGAGTGCCGTGGGAAGGCAATCGGAATTCGAAGCACTCCGTTCTCAAGTGAATTTTATTGAGCCACAGCCAGACTGCTTCTGAACTTGGGTAGAAAGATGAGGATTTTTGAACGGGCGTCCGGTGAGATGTATGTATGTATGTATGTACATGCGTAGTAACTTTTTATTAAGTATTTGGTGGCCGCTTGAATTAGCTACAGGTTATATGTTGCTAAAAACAGAATATGCCAAAAGAATTACCAATGTGTTTGAGAAGTTGCGTGACTATAGGAGCCTTGCTATCAACGACATGTTCGGTATTATGTCACTCAAAGGTTGCACTGCGGCTCAGTACTATACTCAGTACACAACTTGTTTTAGGGTAATGGTTAGTCTTGAGCCATCCATTCCTGACGAAGAGAACTACACCACGTGCACGAGCAATGCAAATAATCGTAGCTCTCTAAATATAACCTAAAAATTTTATAGGCAGTTGTTCACATCCTTCAAGATTGGGAGGTTATTCGAATATTAATATTCATTGTGTTTTATTGTTGGGAACTGAATAAAAAATATATAAGCCCATTATCAGTCAATGTGATACAAAAAAGCCATCATATTTTTACTAACGGTTGCCATTCATGTGTTAAAAGGTTTACTGGGCTATAAAAAAATAGGATACGTTTAGTTGAAAGTGTGTCTCGTTCTTCAATTTGTGGTATAGCGCAAGGCTGTTTGTCTGTATGGGAATCG
>NW_016205756.1:0-2163 GCF_001687245.7 Rhagoletis zephyria
GGCGGCGGCGGTTACCGCGACCAGAGCAGCGATCGTCGAGGCGGACCCTATCGAGGCGGCCCGTCTCGCGGCGGCCCCTCCCGAGGCGGCCCAGGCGAGCATGCGAGCTTTCACAAGACTCCCGGCGGCGACTTCCAGCGAATGCCCGACTCGGTGGCCCACCAGATGAAGCCCGGCCAGCACCAGGCGTACGGCACCGAAGGCCGGCCCATTGAGCTGGTCTCCAACTTCTACCGCCTGATGAGCAGCGATCTCACCGTCACCCAGTACGACGTGACCATCAGCAAGGTGAGTGGGTACCATTTGCGGTTTAATCTTGTGTATTTATTTTTAATTTGTTTTGTTTTGGTTTGGCTTGGCAGGTGCGGGTGCGCGGCTCAGCCCGTCCCGGCGGCGACGTCTCCTCCACCTCGGAGGACCCTGCTCGAGGAGGAGGAGGAGGAGGAGGAGGAGGACCGGAGGGCGAGGAGGCGGCGGCTGGCATGGACGAGAAGTCGGCGCGCCTGCGCGAGCTCTTCATCAAGAAGTTCGCCGACAGCATCATGGCGAAGTTCGTAGCCGACCACCCGACCGTCTTCCAGGGCGTCCACCACGCCTACGACGGCTGGAAGAACCTCTACACGAACAAGCGGCTGAACCTGGGCGGCCAGGACGAGCTGGCCGCCCAGCTGGAGATGAACATCTGCGACCGCCCGGCCACCTTTCTGGTTCGCCTGCAGACGGCCTGCAAGATCTCGATGGGCGAGGCGGTGGACTTCTACAACGGCAAGAGCTCGACGCCGGTCTCCGAGCAGGTGATCGCCGTCTTTGACGTCATCTTTCGCTTCGTCATCGGCAAGTCCTACGCCACCTACCAGCGCAAGTTCTTCGACCTGAGNAGCGGCTGAACCTGGGCGGCCAGGACGAGCTGGCCGCCCAGCTGGAGATGAACATCTGCGACCGCCCGGCCACCTTTCTGGTTCGCCTGCAGACGGCCTGCAAGATCTCGATGGGCGAGGCGGTGGACTTCTACAACGGCAAGAGCTCGACGCCGGTCTCCGAGCAGGTGATCGCCGTCTTTGACGTCATCTTTCGCTTCGTCATCGGCAAGTCCTACGCCACCTACCAGCGCAAGTTCTTCGACCTGAGCGAGATTGAGAGCGCGCCGCGCATCCGCCTGGTCGACTTTGTCCAGGGCTTCATCAGCTCCGTCCGCCAGACCGAGTTTGGCCTCGCCCTCAACGTCAACCTGAAGACCTCGGCGATCATCTCGCGGCAGTTCTCCGCCCTGGTGCCGCTCATCTGCGAGGTGCTCGGGCTGCGCGACCAGCGCGAGCTACAGTCGATCAGACGTCAGCAGGCCTTCCAGGCGACGAAGATGATCCGCCACCTGAAGATCTTCACCACCCACAGCCGCCGGACGGTGGAGTACACCGTGGACGCCCTGNATGAGATTGAGAGCGCGCCGCGCATCCGCCTCGTCGACTTTGTCCAGGGCTTCATCAGCTCCGTCCGCCAGACCGAGTTTGGCCTCGCCCTCAACGTCAACCTGAAGACCTCGGCGATCATCTCGCGGCAGTTCTCCGCCCTGGTGCCGCTCATCTGCGAGGTGCTCGGGCTGCGCGACCAGCGCGAGCTACAGTCGATCAGACGTCAGCAGGCCTTCCAGGCGACGAAGATGATCCGCCACCTGAAGATCTTCACCACCCACAGCCGCCGGACGGTGGAGTACACCGTGGACGCCCTGGTCGACCGCTACCCGCACAGTGAGACCTTCGACTGTAAGGGCCGGCGAATCACCTACGCCGACTNCACGAGCAGTACGGCCTGAACCTGCAGAAGCTGCCGATGGTGCGCGTCACCAAGCGGAACATCCACCTGCCGCTGGAGCTCTGTCAGCTGAAGGAGAGCCAGTTCCTCAACAAGTCGAAGATGGACGGCAACGTCCAGCGGGAGATGCTCTTCAAGTCGACGCACACGCCCAACGTCTTCTTCCACAAGGTGGCGAGAATTATCGGCAAGATCAAGGAGGCGGACAGCGGGAACCTCCTGCGGGAGTTTGGCCTCGACATGGAGCCACGCGCGGCGCGCATTGAGGGCCGCGTGCTGCCGGCGCCGCGCACCCTCTGCGGCAGCATGCGCGACCCCCTCCACAAGGCGGCGGCCACGCTGCCCACCTGGGCC
>NW_016205757.1:0-2163 GCF_001687245.7 Rhagoletis zephyria
GGCACAATAGTTGTTTTTCTCAACAAACTTTTTCCGCTCGTGAATGCTGGGTTGTCGGAATTTTTGACAATTTCTTTATGAATGAGGATGATTGCACAGTTTGCATTTGAAAGCTATATTTTCTTTTGAATGATAGGTTTGGACTTAATTGAGTCGTGCGGGAAATGAGCGTCTACTCTTGGTAGATGTAGTTTTAGGTTTAACGTGAGTACCTGCAGCAATCCAATGCCGTCCAATCTCCACGGAGCCCCTAAAGCTCAACGGATCAATTTAATGCGAAGATCGGCGCCCCGAAATGCAAGCACCTCGGTACCATTTGGCAGTGTGGAATGGACACACTAACCACTTTGGTAGAGTTCGAGGCCTACCTAAACCTCTGCCGTGCTATGGGTCCGGCACCCGGTTGCAATGCAACTCCACACCGAGCCAACACGACTCTCCCCGCATTTGGGTTTAAACCACAGCCACCATGATACTCCCCGAAGGGGCCGTACCCATGAACAGACCGGAGTAATGCTCGCCGGCCAGATTTGCTGGACTGGCTCAACTCACCCTGACCCACTTAACTGACTCAGCTCACACTAGAACGACTTACACAACTACTTCACTCCACATTCATACTCCGTCTTGCTCGTCTCACACGTTCGCCTCGCTCGTGGGCACCCTCCGCATCCAGGAGCGGTGACACCACTTGCTCAACTTCCGACCGATCGAGTTGCTCGACGTTCAACATCTTGCTCATCTCACACGTCCTACTGGCCTCGCTTGTGGGCACCCTCCACATCCAGGAGCGGTGACACAGCTCAGCTTTCGCAACGGATCGAATTGCTCAACACACATTCACCATCTTGCTCCATCTTGCTCATCTCACACGTCCTACTCGCCTTGCTTGTGGGCACCCTCCGCATCCAGGAGCGGTGACACAGCTCAGCTTTCGAAACGGATCGAATTGCTCAACCTGCGCAACTTTTCCACCATTACCAGCGGTTTCCACCACACTTTTCCTCCAATTCAACATTATCACCATTTTCACCATTTTTTCCATTTTCTAGTCGTGTAAGCCATGTCAGTGTTTGCCTTGCCAACCTTGCAAGCCTTGCTTGTGTCACCAGTTTTGCTCGTCTCGCCGACGAACACACTCCGGGGGCATCTGTTCCCCGTGGCACCATTTTTAAAGTCTTTGGTATGACTCTCGAAAGCCGTAGACTCTTCTTCCAGTTCAGCCTCCACCTACTCAGGACTGGTTACCTTTGACTGGGGTACCCGGGATTGTGACACCCGTAGCCTCGCAACGCGAAACCCCCCTGGGCTCGTTGGTACGGTAATCTTCACATCGGAAACTGCGTAAGCACATGTCCTACACAGGTTCCCATGCGAAGCATCCCTGTTAGTTCATGCCGACATGGAAACCCCTTAGGGCAACCATGTCACCACTTAAGGTCTAGCCCCGCGACAAGGACANGGCATCTGTTCCCCGTGGCACCATTTTTAAAGTCTTTGGTATGACTCTCGAAAGCCGTAGACTCTTCTTCCAGTTCAGCCTCCACCTACTCAGGACTGGTTACCTTTGACTGGGGTACCCGGGATTGTGACACCCGTAGCCTCGCAACGCGAAACCCCCCTGGGCTCGTTGGTACGGTAATCTTCACACCGGAAACTTCGTAAGCACATGTCCTACCAGGTTCCCATGCGAAGCATCCCTGTTAGTTCATGCCGACATGGAAACCCCTTAGGGCACCACCACTTAAGGTCTAGCCCCGCGACAAGGACACCAACGTTCCGCTAGACTCTACTCTTGGTAGATCGAATGCTGCTTAATTTTTCTACCACCTCGTAACGTTTGGTTAAAAACTCATCCATATGTGACCACAAGGCTAGTTCTTTTCGCGAGTTAAGAGATTGCTCCCAGAGGGCAAGCGTCTCATCTGGGAGTTTGGTAGAACATAAGAAGATGAGGATTGGATCCCAATTAGCAACTGAAACGCCTTGTGAGGTAAGGGAGGAAAGGCAATCAGTTATCGTTGTCTGGACCCTTTGAATGGCCTCACTATTTTCTGAATTTGCGGCTGGTATGTTGAATAAGGTTTTCAACTGATTGTCGACTAACATTCGTATGTTATCGTAGCGTGCCCGCAGTGCTTCCCACGCTTGTGCAGAATTTTC
>NW_016205758.1:0-2163 GCF_001687245.7 Rhagoletis zephyria
AAAAAAAAAAACAATTTTTTTCAGTTTTAAGAAAACAATTCTTTTACTTAGCTGTAGCATTTCTTTTGCTTTTAATTTTTAACCGACTTCAAAAAAGGAGGAAGGTTATCAATTAATCGGAATTTTTTTAAATGTACTTTACCGGATAACTTTGGACCACGTGAACCGTTTTCGATAATTTGTGGGAAAGTTGTGGTTTAAGAGTGGTCTCATTTAAATTTTGTTTAGTTTCGATCCTTGCATCATGAAGAAATTAACAGTACTCCTTAATATTTATATTCGAGCATTGAAGTTGGTTGCATTTTTTGCTTAAAATTTACTTGTTTCATTTAGTTTTTTGAATGTTTCGTTAATTTTTGCAAGTTTTATATTGTGATCAAATAATTTAGATTATTTAAGTAAATTATTAATGGTTTGGGGTTTTCGGAAGTTTTTCGATCCTACGTTAATTTAGAATTATCTATTTAATTTTTTCCAGATTTTTTTTGTTATTTTTTATTTTTTTGTTTTCATTTATGCTAGACGCTAAAATACAATTACGCCATACATTAATACATTATACGCCATATAAGTAAGAAATTTTAGATTTTTTTGTTTGGTTTTGAAATATTAAAAAAAAATATTTTCTAGTCTTTTTTACTAAAGGTATATTTTTTAATTATATATTGTATATTTATATTTATATATTTTTAGAGTTTGATTTTGAATTAAAATTTTTTATTAACTACAAAAATATATTAATCTCAATTTTTCTAAAACTGTGCGATTCGTAAATTTTTTCGGAACTCTTCCGTATTTCAAAAAATTGTTGTTTAATTTTTTTTTTATTTTTACCCTGGACACTAAAGTTTTTTTGAAATTGTCCAGAATTCTAAAATTTTTTGTAACTAAAAACATATACACACATATACTTCAAATTTTAGTTTTTTTTTCATTTTTTGACCGTATTTCAAATGTTTTTGTTTTATCTGTTTTANTTGTAACTAAAAACATATACACACATATACTTCAAATTTTAGTTTTTTTTCATTTTTTGACCGTATTTCAAATGTTTTTGTTTTATCTGTTTTGATTTCTTTTGTCCTCTAATTTTAAAGAAGTTAAAAAAATGAAATTTAATTTTTCCCCTTACATATTGTTTTTAATTTTTCCACTGTTTTCGGATTAACTTACATGGATATTTTGTATCAGTATTTTTCTTATTATTCACATATTATTACTGATATTTTTTGTCTTCCGATTATTTTCTACTTTCGCGATTTATCTTTTTCGTTTGTTTAATATGCATATTACCCAATTTTTTAATCTTTTCGTTAACTTTTTCTTTCTCAGGATTTGTAATGTACAAATTCAGATTTTATTAGAAACTTTTTTCTTAACTATTATTAATGCTTACGTTTGTATTATTTTTTTTGAAATATTTTCTAATTTTTTTCGGTTTCTTGATAATACTATACAAAAAATGTTCGCCATTTTTTGGCAATTTATTTCCTACTTTTCCATAAATTTTAGTTTTTTTAAATTATTAAACTGTTCCCGAGTTTGTTTTAGTTTTCATTAACTGGATTTGATTTTTTCCAGTTTTCATATAACTTAATTCATTTTAGTTCCTTCTATTAATTTTTTATTTTCCTCCAATTTTAACTTTTTTATCTCATTTCTGAGCTTTCAGTTGTTTTTATTTATTTTTAATATTTTGCACGTTTTTGTAGTATATTTTATGACTTTTTTGAGTTTGCAATGTTTTTGATACGTTTTTAAATTTATAATTTTTTAATTACTTACATTTTTTAAGTTTGCTTTTATTGTTTTCAAACTTTTTTTTTTTTAATTTAATTTTTACTTTGGTCGAGCTTTTTCTTAATTTTTTTGTTTTATTATTCAGATTTAGATTTTTTTTAGTTTTTCACCAATCATTAATATTTAAAAATATTATCATAATCAAATTTTTTTCTGATAAAAATTTGTATTATTTTTTTGTTTTTATTTTTGTATAGTGGTTGAGAAATAATTCTATGGAAATTTGGTTTAAACTATTTTCTCTATTTTTGCAGAAGTTTAGAGTTTCGTCAAATAAAATCTTTATCTATTTGTATGCCAATAATTTTTTAAATTTTTTATTTTTAATTGTATTTATAACTTTTTCTAAATCTTTTTTTTTTT
>NW_016205759.1:0-2163 GCF_001687245.7 Rhagoletis zephyria
AATGCAAAAATAGAGCTTATTGGAATATATACCTTTTGGTAAAAACATTGGTTAAACATATATTTTTTTATCCTTACAAGATTTACTGCATTACTTTTTTAAAGATAATTATGGAGAAGCCTACAAATTTATATTTTATAAAAAACAGTTAACAATTTTTTTTTTAATATTAAGCAAGTCCGTGTTTGAAGATGTTAGTACCATCAAATTGTGAAAATGTACATACGAAAGGAAAAAGAAACTCCTAAAAATCCTAAAATGTTTTTGGGGTTAGTGGTAATTTGGCAAAATTTTACCCAAATCGACCTAAAAGAACAAAATGAAAATAATTTCGGTAGTTTTAAAATTCCCACCTTGCTTTTTATCAATACACTGCTCTAGTGCCTACTCCTAAAACAAAGCAACGAAAGGGTTAAGACGATTCTCCAAGCAAATACTAAGTGGTTCCGAAAAGTCGTGAACTTGTCCTGAAAGGATTTCGAACAAGCATTGAAACGGTCCCAAAATGATACAATACTAGTGTCAAAATGGTACTAAACTAGTCCTGAAATAGTCCTGTCATTACTAGAAATAATTCTGAAATAATCGTGAACTACCCCGACATGGTCCTGAAAGAATGCTGAACCTGACCCAAAATGGTCCTGCATCTGTCTCGAAATTGTCCTGAATAGCTCTCAAATGGTGTACAACTTTTCCGAAAATATGATAAAATATTCATGAACCCGTTCCGAAATGATCCTGAACAAGACCCGAAGCGGTGCCGAACTAGTCCCGAAAAAGTCGTAAGCTTGTAGAGAAATCTTGAAATGGTCCCTTTTTAGTCCAACTTGATCCAGAAATTATCTCAAACTAGTCTTGAAATATTCCTGAAAGAGTACCTAGCTGGTCTCGAATGGATCCATAACTAGTCCTAAAATGGTCCTCAAACTGTCGTAAGCTAGTCGCGAAATGGTTGTAACAGGACCCGAAATGCTGCCGAAATTATCTTTAACTAGCCCAAAAATGATATCAAAAATGTATCGAAAGGATCCCCAAATAGTTCTGAACATATCCCAAAACGGTCACGAAATAATCTCGAACTATTCCTGCAATAGCACTGAACTAGTCCAGAAATGTTTAAGAAAGCACTTACAGATTTTCTGCTGGCTTCCACAAGAAGCAGTTACATATTTTCTGCTGGGTTACTGCAAATTGTATCCATACCGAGAGATAAGATGCTTCAACACCCACAAAAAACTATCCACTTCGTGGTTCTCACATACATATTTTCCTTAACACTCGTTCATTTGTTGATAGTGGCAGCAGAGTGCTTCTCCACTTTCCCTGTATATTCGCTACAGGGCTTCTATTAAGGTGTCAATTTCAGTGCCTTTCGAAGCATTACATGTGGCTAATTGTAGCTATAATCCATGCTCATGCGTTGGATACGTATGTATGTGGCGATTTGTGCCCACAACTACCTTCAAAGCGCTGACCTGTATAATTATAATGAGGTAAATGCATTGATGAACCTTCTGTTGCTGCTACTCTTGCTGTCGTTGCTGATTAGTTGCTGCCGTTTGGTATTCTGAACTCCGAGTAGACTNAGTTGGAATTTTAATGGTCTAACCCCCTAGGATTGTTCTATACCGAAAAAGTATACTTCCGTTTTTTGTTCTTGTTTTTGAAATAAAAATATACATAGGGCATATTTTCAAAAACTAATTTTTTCTATACAAAAATTTGTATGTGAAAAATTTTTCAAGAAAAAAGTTTTAAAAATATTTATTTTCATAGAGAGTTTTGATGTGTGTATGTGGGATTTTTCCAAATTTTTCTCGTCACCCCGATCTCGAGATATTTGGAAAACTATTAAATCGATTTGTTTTTGTTTTTTTAGCTTTAAAGTTTTTAAAAATATATTAATTAAGCTCAAATTTCATATTTATTTATTATTTATGTTTGTCAATCAACCCTAAAAATTTGAAACAAATCAAATACATGAGGTGTGAACCCCATCCATTTTGGTATGGAACGCCCCATATTGAGGTCGCTCAAAGGGCTGAAAGTTTTCCATGTATTTCATATGGGAAAAAAACTACTTTTCGTAGAAGTGGTAAAGAAGTTTTGAAAGCCAATAGTTTTCGATTGGAAAGCGCTGTTTCTCCACCGAACACTTTCAGT
>NW_016205760.1:0-2163 GCF_001687245.7 Rhagoletis zephyria
TAATTGAGATGAATGACGCGGCTGTTGCTGTTGCTGCTGCCTAGAATTTCGTGTCGTTTTTACAACACAGATAAAAGNTGCTGTTGCTGCTGCCTAGAATTTCGTGTCGTTTTTACAACACAGATAAAAGATAAAGCAAAGCTTGTGATTACTTCTAGAGACAATGAAAAAACAGGAACTGATGAAGCACATGACCACTAGAAGTAGTGAGCACAAATTTTATTTACGACAAAACAGTCTTCCCCTCTTTTAAAACAAAAAACCGAAGTGTCCAGAAAAAAACAATGACCACTAGCAATGGCACTCATTTGATTGACTGATTCAGTTTCTCCCCCTCCCTCTCTTTTACGTCTCAGCAATTGATGAGATTACGACATGAACTACTTTTGAGGTGCACATAAACAGAGAAAGAAAAATAGATATTCTGCAGCAGCTGCAACATATGTCATCTTATTCTTTCACTTCACGCATAAAAGAAAGGAACTTAAATTGCTCCTGCCTCGGTGGCCACAAGTTTAGTTACAGTGCAGTGTTCAACCAGTCTACCACCACCACCACCACCACCAAAATAGAGTCATAAAAGAGGGCACCAGCAGCAGCAGCAGCCTCGGCCTGTCATCGCCCTAAACTACCCGCCGCCGCCGCCGCCGCATCACTTTGCCTAATTAAATGGAACACACTTTTTCTTTCTCTTTCTCCTCTTTCTGTCCTCCTCACCACAGTTGGCCTGGTTCCACCGCGACAAGCACCGCCTGCTGGCGCTGCACGACTCGGTCATCGTGAAGAATGGCCGCGTCTCGGTGCGCTCACACGGCAACACCACCTTCTACCTGACACTGCATGACATTCGATACGAGGACCGGGGCGCCTACGAGTGCCAGGTGAACAGCGTGCCGAAGCGGTCGCGCATCGGCTACCTCGAGGTCAACGGTAGGCCAACTCAGATCAGGCTTTAGTAGAAGAAGCATTTTCGATTGATTTTCTTCCTTCTTTTTGGCCATCCTCTTTCCTCAGTTCCTCCCAGCTTCAAGGAGGAGCTGACCAGCTCCGACGTGGACATCAGCGAGGGCGCCTCGGTCAGTCTGCGCTGCAGCGCCCACGGACGGCCGCCGCCGGAGATCTCCTGGAGAAGGGAGGACGGACATGCTATTGAGGTTTTTACGGGTGGTGATGGTGATGAGGAAAGCAAGCCATCCACCACCACCACCACAACGGCCGTTTGGAAGGGCGACCTTCTGAAGGTGGTCAACGCCAGTCGGACACATTCGGGCGCCTACCTCTGCATTGCCTCCAATGGGTAAGTGGCAGAGTAACCATCAATGTTCCAGGATCGGCTTTCCAGGCGCGGCTTCGCCTTTCATTTCTAACTTTTTCCTTCTCTTCTGTCTTCTACCACTGACACTTGCTTCTTCAATGTGTTTCTTTTTTCTTTCTCCTACCTAACCTTCTTAACCAAAAAACAACAAACTGCTGCTAACCTAAATAACACTGCTCGCCAGCATTCCCTCGCCCATTAGCAAGCGCATCTTTCTCGGTGTCTCCTGTAAGTGTGTGTGCATGTTTGGTTGGTTTGCCTTCACTGCCTTAGTTCATCATCATTAGCAGGCCGTTTTATAGTAATATCCGTTCTGCTCTAGGTAATGTTTGCACAAACTAAAACTTCTTTTTCTTCCTTCTTTTTCCGTTCTCATTTACCCACAAACACACTCACTCACTCACTCAGTCGCCCCTGTCATTTGGAGCAACAAGGAAGAGCTTGGCGTGTACACCGACGCCTCGGTGGTGCTGCAGTGCAACCTCGAGGTAAATGTGAAAGAGAGAAAGAGAGGCATTGTTTACCTAGTTGGCCACTTTAATCATTTTGGTTGTTGATGTTTCTGACCTAGGCCTACCCTCGACCCAGTTATTACTGGCTAAAAGACGACCACCTGCCGCCGATCATCCACTCGGATAAGAAGTACGAGATCTCGCTGCTTGAGGGCAACACTTCATATCGATTCATTCTCAGGTACTCACATTGTTCTTTTTTGGATCATTCTTTTTACCTAATTTTCATTTGTCGATTGTTACTACCCACACACAATTAGACTTCAAATCTTCAAAGTGCTCAAGTCAGACTTTGGCAAGTACAGCTGCGTGGTAAAGGCTGGTAACGGCGGAGGA
>NW_016205761.1:0-2163 GCF_001687245.7 Rhagoletis zephyria
AACTATTTTTCGTGTTGAAATTTTGCAGTCTTTTTAATAAAATGCAACCAGGCGTATTTTTCAGTGGGTTTTGTGCGTTCAAAATATTTATATCAATTGATTGGTACTGAGTGGATGTGTGCACACATAGCAAAAGCTGCATTCATCTGAGTGCTTATTCAGTGTCAGTTTTTTCAATCTTTCTTTGAATATGGAAATGTGTGCAATCGTATCTACTTTGAGTGAATGTAGAATTGGAAAACTATAAGCCGCATTATCCAATAAGGGAGAATTCAATGAAAACATAATAATATAAAATTGATGATTTTTAATTTCAAATGATTTCACAGTTTTACAGCTCTGCTACAAGCTACAGAATAAATGTAAATATAACAAACTTGTAGGAAATTCAATTTCCTTTGAAATTGATCAACAATTCCTACAATTTAGCTCAATAATCCATGGAAATTCCACACTACCTCATTTTAAAGCCCAATATCTCAACAAATATCGATGTTAGCAATTGGGTGATATGGAATATTTTTATACCCGAGCGCACTTGTGCACAAGGGTATATTAATTTTGTNGTCTGTCCGTCCGTCCGTGTACACGATAACTCGAGCAAAAATTGAGATATCTCAACGAAATTTGGTACGTAGGTTTCCCTTAATCCAAGGTAGGTTGGTATTGAAAATGGGCGAAATCGGACTGTAACCACGCCCACATCCCATATAACGGTAATTTTCGGAAATACGAAAACTGCGATATTTGAGTAACTACTGAAGATTATTCACTCAAAATTGATATTTACAACAATTTTTAGACGAAAAATAAGAATATTATAAATTTTTGAAAAATGGGTGTAGCCGCGCCCACTTATGGTAACCGTTCTACCAATTTGTACCAAACTCGGTATTTTTATTGTGCTTGCCACATAAAAGAAAACCGTTGAAAATTATTGGAATGGGACTAAAATTACGGCCGCTTTTCATATAACGGTAAATTTCAGAAATGCTTGAAACTTCAATAATTCGAAATTGAAGGACGCTAATTTACTCAAAATTGATACACCTCGGCTTACCATCTAGCGGAAGGTTTCGGAAGGGTGAAAAAACATATATTTAACACTTGCGCCCGGTATTTAATGTTCGGCTCCGCCCGAACTTAGACTTTCTTACTTGTTTATTTAGCTCTTGTTATTTACGAGATAGGGGCATAAAAAAATAGAATTTTATGAACAAATTGGGCTTAGGGACCCGTGCTACCTCACTGGTGAGAGATACGCCGCAATGAACACTTTTAGAGAGGATTCAATTCTGAGGAAACCCTATAATTGAGACCTAGATAATATATAATGCCATAAAATGCCTCTGAGTTGTAGTATTTTGAAGATAAAAACTCGAAAGTTTACGTGTATTTTTAATGGGAAATATTTGCACGCCTTGTTCGAGCGCTTAATATTAATATTAGGGGCTCAAATTTTCCGTGGGTTTTTAAATATGTATTTCCCACAAAATGGGAGAAAAAATAGTCGGAGAAAAGCACCCTAATGTATACATATTAGAAACGATTGCATAGCCTTATCACCGGGTTGCACTTTTCCTTGAGAGATTTATTTCGAGAAAAGAAAACGCTATTAGTCTTATATTGGAATCAATAAATTTGATCTAAAAATCTGCTTACGTTTTTAGAAGTGACTCTGGCTAAAGCGACTCTGGCTAATAAGTAGTCAGTCTGAGAACAACAAATCTCTAAGTAAAATTGTTTAATGTTCATTTACATATGTACAGTGACTCAAACGAGTGAACACGTTGTGATTTTTTTTTTTAATATTCATATTGTTTTTTAAGTTAGATTTTTCTTTTTGTGGTTATGCAATTTTATAGCCCATACAATTTTAGTCTGATGAACCGGCTAAACATCGCGTTGATTTTTAATAATTTTTTGGTCACGGATTTTTGCACTTTTTTCCATGTAAGCATGACTTTCTCATGAAGTCAAATGCGGAAGACCGTGCGTAGCTAAATATAAAAAAAAATCATGTTATATAAAAATCTTTAAAATCAAATCTATCAGAGCTTAACTGCTGTGCTAACAAAAAATATACATACATACATATGTACATATGTTGGTTGCCAAACGTTCACATGAACTGATTTACATAATATTATGTATGTCTGAAAT
>NW_016205762.1:0-2163 GCF_001687245.7 Rhagoletis zephyria
CTCTCACTGAGAGCGCGGATAGTGAAGAGAAGTATAGTCGCTAAGCGTCTGATAACTAAGTAAAGTACTGGACAAAAATATCTTCCGAAAAAGAGAGGAACATAAAAAAGGAGTACTACGTTGTGGAACTTCCTCAAGTAAAAGATTCCTTCATGTGAAGTTTTCAAGTATTTTACGAGGTTTTCGTTTGAGAGGATAGTTGAGATATTAGAAATATGATATGTCTCATGCCATGCACATAAAATATGTATATTTAGGTTTTTTTATATACATATAGAGGCATTTCATGTCACCGCGGCCACCTCTGTGCGCGACCTCTCAGGATTTCGATGAAAGTTGAAGAGATTGAAGGTCTAGGTGACATGAATATACGTGCAGCATATTTTGCCGATATGACGAAGGGTTGCCTATTTGCACGGAACTTAAATTTTAAGAAAACGTCATACATGCCTTTCTTTAAAGGGCTGTATCTTGGAAACCTTTTAACGAAACTTAATGAAACAAAATGTATTTCTTCCGGCTTATTATGGGCTTTAATTGTACATTTTTTTACATTAATGTGCAACGTATAAAAAACAAAAAAAAAATAAGTAAACATTTTTCTATTTGATTTATTGTTGATTATGGCATTTTTAAAATTTTTTATTTTTGCATACAAACATGGTCTATAATGTCAACGTTAAGTACCCAAATGGGCGTAATGGGCTACTTATGTGTTTGGACTCTAGATCGTCTAACGCTCGAGCAATATGATAAATAGACATTGAAATTTTATGAAATTGTATATTTTTGAAAGAGGAAAGGTGTGTAAAAAACAAAAACAATATCAATAAATCATATTAACTTTACTAAAGGTCTGAAATGATGAAAATCGCTTCAAGGAAATGGCAGAATTGAACTTTGTTGCAAGTTCACATGGGAAATCTGCTTACGACGTGATTGGAGGAACTAGCAGCTAGAGCAAGTCTTCAACTCCTGATGTTACAACAAATTCGTACACCCGAAGCCCTCTACCAATGGGGTACTGTATGTTTCCAATGGGATGCCTGTAAAAAAAACAACTGCAACTAACTTTACAGTGGACTTTATTTCGACTATGACTACGTGCCATTTACTTTAATTCTATTTTTCAAGCTAGTTTAAACGGTTAAATAACATCAAGTTAGGGAACTTCATATCCTTATTTAACGAATCTATAAATCAATAATTTTTTTTCTTTTTAGTTCTTAGCTTAGCTAGCTCTTAGCTTTATTTTTTTTACACACCTTTCCTTTTTCTTGTTTTAGTAAAAGGACTAACCTTGAAGCTATCACTGGAGGTCTAATATTCTTTTTGCAAAATACAATTAAAGCCCATAATAAGACGGAAGAAATACATTTTTTATCATTAAGTTTCTTTAAAAAGTTGCCAAGATACAGCACTTTAAAGAAAGGTAAGTATGACGTTTTCTTAAAATTTAAGTCCCGTGTAAATAGGCAACCCTACGTCATATCGGAAAAAATTTCCGGCACGTATGTATATTCATGTCACCTAGACCTTCAATCTCTTCAAATTTCATCCAAACCCTGAGAGGTCACGCACAGAGTTGGCCGCGGTGACATGAAACTCCTCAGTTATGGAACGATATTTAGAAAAAAAAATTGAGCCGATTTCTTTTTGAAATATGACTATACATTGGCACTTTTCTTGCGAATAAATAAAAAATATTAGAATTTAATATTAAAAAATACTAATTTAGTATTTTTAAATACTAAATTCGTATTTTTGATATTATTTAAATGATAACATTTAAAAATACTAATTTAGTTTTTTTGAGATTATATTTTATCAAGTGAAAAAACTTTGTTGATGATGGCTTTCTTTAAAAGTTGAAAACCTTTACTCAAGGCAAATACCACTTTTTCATCTTACATTGTAATAAAAGTATAGAAAATAACATAAATTTGAATATTACTATTTACTGCTAGTCGTTCCAGAACTGGTACTTTTACCTCAAAATATTTTTCTTATCGGAAAAAGGGGCGCCAAATTCTGAATTGCCTAGGGGTGACAAATATTCAAATCAGCCACTGTATATCGCACGAATATTAAGGCCCGTTGAAATTATATACTAAATATATATACATCAAGTGAAAGTGTTTGTATGTTCTTTTAAATAAACAT
>NW_016205763.1:0-2163 GCF_001687245.7 Rhagoletis zephyria
AGTTAATTTCGTTTACAAATTATAAGTTTGAGTTCAAAAACAAATGAAAAATTGAGAAATAATAGAATTGTTGCAAGAAATTATTATTTAAATATCGCTTGTAGCAATAATAAAACGACTCATTCAGGTAATAAGAAAACGACTCGCCCAGGCGAGTTGCCTGTGGCGGACGTTTTAGAGCGACTGGTAATAAGAAATCGATACGATGGCGATATTGCCGGCAATAAATTTGTTGCTTAGGGCGACNGTTGTCTGGTGGGGAAAATCCATCTTTTTTAATTAAGATTTCAGAAGATAAGTTTTTAGCTTATTGTATTTGTGATTTGAATTCATAAAGAGAAAAGCTCGTGTGTTATGTGATGTAGAAAACAATCATTTTTGTTTAGTTTGATGCCACATAAATCGGTTAATTATCAAAGGGAATAAGTCATCATTTTTCGGACATGCAAAATTTGACGCAGTTCAACGGAGATCCTTTAAGTGATCCCAACTGCATCAAAATTGTCATATCGAAAAAATGCTGACTTATTCGCTTCGGTAATTAAACGATTCACATGTGATTTTTTTCCATATTTTAATTCCCATAATTTTTCTTATCCAGAACTGGACTCCTTTTGAATACCTCGTGCAGTCCTTATTATGCCGATGGAATTTATTTTAATTACTTCCCGGATTTAAAAATTTATTTAAAGAAAATCTTTTACTTAAACTATGAATATACTGACTTCTTCTTAACACAATTTTTCTCTCGGGATATAATTTTGTTTGGCCTCTTTGCAAATCAATTTAACTTCGGCTTTTGTAATCATCTGGTCACACTATTTAGTCTGAATTAATGGATCATCGACACGACATAAATTGAATTAAATGCTAATTAAAGTTATTTTATTGAAAAAAATACAATGCGCAGTTATTTACATACATATGCATGTACATACATATGTATTTAATATAATGTGAAGTAAGTATTAGTGTCAATTGCAATTATATGAACATATGTTTGTAACTATGTATCCATATTTTCGCCGGAAATTGTCATATTACTGCTTTTTTTACACGAAAAAAAACAATTACCAACACAAAGTTGCGGATAGAGGTGCTTAGAAACCCAACTAATGACATGTTTAACAGAGTATAACGAATTACGTTTAAGTATCTAGCCATAGTTAAAGTTACACAAACTTTACTTTTATTTTTTTATTGGTTTTCATATTCGCCATAAAATTATTGCCGGTGCAGTAAAAACTTTAATAGGTTACATTTGAGTAATGTTTTTTTAATGAACAATAAACTAATATGCTTCTGATTAAACAAGATAACGAAAAAAATTAAAAAAAATTGAAAGCTCTGCTCTGTGTTTGAAACATCAGACGATACACTCAGTACTTTCAACACAAAAATGGAAATAGGAGTTAAAATCGATATGTACATGGATGTAGATATATAGTACATACGTATGGGCATTTCCAATCTGACATTTGAATGCTAAAATGTTAAACAAAAAATTTAAAAAATTAAATTTTTTCTTATATTTACATAGTAATTAAATTACCCTTTATTCAGTAAAAAAAAATTTACAACTGTTGGTAGAAGTTATTTAGAGATATTAGTAAACATAAGCGCTGGCGTTACGTTACAAAACACAAAAGTGAATTTCGACTTGGGTTACAAAATTGCAAAACTCTCAGAATTGGGCAAGGCAATTTGTATAAAGAGTTTTGTAGTAACATGTTAAATATTTAAAGTTTTTAAATGTAGATATCTTTTCTGCTTTTTGTTTAATTAGCTGAGCTATCTGACGTGGTGCTACCTGTCGTTACGTTACTAAAATTTTCATTGAACAAATTTTGTTAATTTTTTTTGTTTTTGAACGAATTTTTAACGCGAAGAAAACAAGCATTTTGTTAGAATAGTACTTGCGATATTTTCTACTATTGTATTAGAAAGCAATATATAATATTTCCATTTGATTCAGTTATCATATAAACATCAAAAAGAGAAAATTTGTTACTGAATTTCATTATACAAATTTTCTTCATTCATAAATATACGTTAGAGTTGAGAAGACGTTCAGTTTTTTTATTCTCTAAGTCCAGCATAGCTAGATCCTTTCAAACAGGTTATGGACCCAGACCATAAGAGATACCAAAAGTAATTCGATTT
>NW_016205765.1:0-2163 GCF_001687245.7 Rhagoletis zephyria
TAAGAGTTTTCACTCCCCCTTGTTAAACCATTTTTAAGCCTTGCCGAAAGTCGTCAAGTCAGATGGCTATTTTTATGCTGGAACCTATTACTGCATACTACTATGTTTAGGACCCCGGCGAAGTCGGTCAAAGTCAGTCCATTGTTGGACGTTTCGTCATGGAGGATGAATTTTCCACCAAAGCTCAGTTCCTTCCCCACTCTGGCATTGAAGTCGCCATGCACGATGATATCATGGCGTGAGCAGCGCTCCTTGGACGCCTCGTCCTTCCCTTCCGTTGGAGAATGGGCACAGATGAGGGAGATGCTGAAGAATGTCGCTTTGCTGCGGATTGTGGTTAGTCGTCTTTACTGGAAACAGTTTTTACGTGGCGGGTCTCAAACCCAGCGCACAACCCATTGCTGGGAGATTCCGATATTATTGGCCTGAATTCTATTGGTCCTCGGAAAGCTCGAACGCGAATCCTCTAGAGTCCAGACTGTAGCCTGCGGTCAGATTTTCAAGGCAATATTTATAAATTTAGCCATCCAAATAAAGAGAGCCTTAATGGATTGCTAATTACAGCAGCGTTTTTTCATTTCTATGAATGTCATAAATACAAACTACCATAACTCAAACGCCAGACCGTTTTGTGCTTTTGAACCTAAAAAGTTTTGAAGATTTTTTTTTTTTCAAAACTTTATGAAAACCCTTGATGTGAGTTTACTTTGTGGGTTAACTGCCCGCAAGTCAAAACTTAAAACTTTTCTACATATAACGAATGTAATTGAACATTGATGCGCGCATTCGAAAAACCCGTTGGTACTCCAACATCTATATTTACCAACTGTAAACATTTTCTTATTGTCATTATCAAGCGAAAGTTTCACAATGTACATATTTATTGTAGTTTCTAGGCTATTTGAATGGCACATTTGTTGCCACTTTCATTTCTTCCCGGATTTTCCCCAAGCGCTTTTCCTTTCCTTACTTTTACTCAAGTATGTATAAGCCTAATGCATATCAATACCCAGCGCGGCGACATCTTTACCAATTCACCCATTTATTTGCTAGTCCGCCTGGTTGGCTGGCTGCTTGCTTGTCAGTCGGTCGGTCGGTGATATTTGCCTTCTGACTTAAACGTACTTACTTATTTGTTTTGTATTTGTTTATTATATTTTTGCTATTGTCTGGCCATCAGCGCTGTAGAGCTCATTCATTTTTACGCTGAAATAGGCTTTTTCCCCGCTAACAGGTCCCCTCGTTGCCGTCGTTTATTCACTTTTATCTGTCAGCTTACGGATGCACTCTCGACATAGTCGTCGTAGTACTCATCGCCGCCAATGCCAAAGTTTTTTGTTTAGCTCATTTACAGCCCCTACAATCTCTCTTTGGCCATCACTTTGTAACACATTACCACTTACGTGCATAGAATGTAAGCGCCCAAGTGTTTACCAAACAAAGTGGGGTGAAAAATGTGCAGCGAACAGAAAAAATTAGCAACATGCAACATGCAACATGCATGCGAACTTACATACTATGTAATGTATGTATATGGATATACGTGTGTGTGTTTGTGTTCAAATATGATGCGCCTGCATCGTCGCCAGTGGCGGTAGTTAATCTATTGCTAGCCTTGCGCTTCTTTTCGCCTCAACGCTCGTAAATCGGGTCAAAAGCGTACACACATACATATGTATGTATAAGGAAAAGTGTTGTGGTAATTAAATTGTTAATGAGTGGCGTTAACGACTTTGTTGGTGGATTTTGTTGATGAAAAGTAGGATGAGTGTAAAAGTGAATTTAATTTTTGGAGAGTAGCGTGTGAAGGCGCCGAAAGGTATAAATATGAAATGAGGCATTAATGTGATGTACATACATGCATACATATGTAAGCTACTGTATTTGGAATCAAATTTTATTACGCAAGTTAAATGAGCTAATTTTGGGATTGACGTAGTATGATGTATTAAAATGTTAAATTTTTTACGTTAACTAATGGCGTTTTCTTTTCGGAAATAATGTTGTCTCTGCATTGCCCTCTCCTAAGTATTTGTGCGAAGAGGGCACAGACAACTTATCCTCTAATTTGTGTTGCATGCGCCTTGATGTTTTGTTGGTAATAAAAGGACCAGATATATGCTTACACGCGTGCTGAAGAGCCATTAGAGCTTAGGAAAAAAT